>NW_026609462.1:0-31490 GCF_029499605.1 Hyla sarda
AAGCAGTGATAGTGCCCATGAAGGGGACCTTGTTGGGCCCGCCCCTTTCACGGTTATCGCTTCTCGGCCTTTTGGCTAAGATCAAGTGTAGTATCTGTTCTTATCAGTTTAATATCTGATACGTCCCCTATCTGGGGACCATATATTAAATGGATTTTTGAGAACGGGGGCCGATTTCGAAGCTTGCTTCCGTCGCCCTATGCATTGACCCGATATGGCAGTATCTTCGGGTACAGTGCACCACCCCCTTACAGGGTTAAAAAGAAAGATTCCTACTTTCATTGCTACCTGCTTGCTGGCTAGCCAGCTAGCCAGCCCTGTGGGCCTTGCTGCTGCTGCAGCCAAAAAACAAAAGGTGGTGCTGCTGCTGCTTCTGCTGCTTCTGCTTCTGCTTGTGTCTGGCCCCTGTTGGAGCGTCCAGGCACAGGACTTCTGCTGCTGCTGACTAAATGGCCTCCTTAATTGGATCATTTGAGTAGCCAGCACACCTGTGCAGGTAGGGCATGACATGATAGGCAGCTGCCTTGATAGCGGGTGGGTGCTGAATGTTCCTAATTGACAAAATAAGATTAATGCTTATGAAGAAATATAAAATCTCATCCCTTCCCCAATATCGCGCCACACCCCTACCCCTTAATTCCCTGGTTGAACTTGATGGACATATGTCTTTTTTCGACCGTACTAACTATGTAACTATGTAACATAACATGGGGGGGGGGGGTCTCCTGGCTGTTCACACAGGTGTGTCATTGCTGTACATTGACCATGCATTGCTTCTGTGGTATTGCAAAGGCAAAGACAAATGCTTCCAGCCATCCATTGCACTAATGGATTGGTCATCAGCTGGCTGTCTATGTCCCGCATCAATATAGACCAAAGTACAGAGGGTTAGGCTATGCTATTGTGCACCTACCTGATGCATCAGAAGGTGCGAGGCCCTTGCTAAATTCTGTGCACAGACTTTGAGATCTATGCTTTAGACTGTATCTAAACCTGCTCCAACATGGACTGACATTCTGGCCTACTTTCAGCCGATGCGACTTGTCTGTCGCTGAACAGTCGCTTTTTATGTATTCAGCACCTATGTATAATGTTGTAAAAATGCTCTAGAAGCTAAAGTCGCAGAAATGTCACACATATTTGGCCTGCAACTTTCTGTGCGACAAATTCAGACAGGAAAAATCAGTATAAATCCTTAGAAAATTATCCCCCAGTGTCTCCATCTGCTGGCGGTATTGAATAAGCATTGCTGCACTGATGGGGTATGCATTAGACGAAAAAAAAGAAGAAAAAGAAGAATAATACGCCCAGAAAAGAGGCGAAAAGGAGAAAAACGTAAAAAAACGTGAAAAAAAAGTAAGAGGAAGAGAAGGGAAAAAAAGGTGGAAATGGGTTTAAAAGTGATTTCGGCGGAGAAATATATATATATATATATATATATATATATATATATATATATATGCGCACACACACACATAGATATAAACGTATTCTCCGTTGAGATATTGCAGCCGCTGCTGTGTCCAGGCCCAGGAGCCTTAGCACTGTGCTGTGATGTCACTCAATACCACTGACATCACTAGGTGTAAACAACATCTCTCCTTTGCTGTGTATGTGACTATGGAGCTGTTTGGTGATGTCGTCTATTACGGCCTTCATAGAAGCAACAGGAGATTGTTGCATCCATCTTGAACCCTCAGAACTACAGTGCTATGATGTCACTCACTTCCACAGGCCTTGCAGAGTGTAAACAACAACAACCCAGCTTTGTTGTGTATGTAACCATAGGGATTTGTGATGTCACCTAGAACCTTCACAGCAGCGACAGCTTTATGAGGAGCATCAGCACTGCTCTGCCTGAGCAGAACCATCACCGCCATAGGTTGTCAAATAACCCGGATTTAACCCACACAGGTAAGTCCAATGGGGTGCAGGCATGTCCTCTATGCTTACAGCTTCCCGTGGGTGTTGGTTTGATACCGTTTGGGGACAGCCAAGGAGGCATCTGCAGGCAACAAAGGTAGGTGTGTGCTTGTGTGTGTGTTTCCTATGCAGATCCTAAGCCCAGTGTCACATGCAAGTAGGAGGAGTAAGAAGGGTTCCTGGCAAATCCGGGTTATGGATTGCATTTAAAAAGGCCCCGTGGGAGTGCAATGGGCCCCTGTCTTGCTGCTTAGCAATAATGGTATGGGTTTAGGTTCTGCTGTGTGTACTGGTGGTTGACTGCCCCCCAGCCCAGAGTGTGCATGGAAAATTGTCTGGCAGCCTCCCTGACAGCAAGCAGTGATAGTGCCCATGAAGGGGACCTTGTTGGGCCCGCCCCTTTCACGGTTATCGCTTCTCGGCCTTTTGGCTAAGATCAAGTGTAGTATCTGTTCTTATCAGTTTAATATCTGATACGTCCCCTATCTGGGGACCATATATTAAATGGATTTTTGAGAACGGGGGCCGATTTCGAAGCTTGCTTCCGTCGCCCTATGCATTGACCCGATATGGCAGTATCTTCGGGTACAGTGCACCACCCCCTTACAGGGTTAAAAAGAAAGATTCCTACTTTCATTGCTACCTGCTTGCTGGCTAGCCAGCTAGCCAGCCCTGTGGGCCTTGCTGCTGCTGCAGCCAAAAAACAAAAGGTGGTGCTGCTGCTGCTTCTGCTGCTTCTGCTTCTGCTTGTGTCTGGCCCCTGTTGGAGCGTCCAGGCACAGGACTTCTGCTGCTGCTGACTAAATGGCCTCCTTAATTGGATCATTTGAGTAGCCAGCACACCTGTGCAGGTAGGGCATGACATGATAGGCAGCTGCCTTGATAGCGGGTGGGTGCTGAATGTTCCTAATTGACAAAATAAGATTAATGCTTATGAAGAAATATAAAATCTCATCCCTTCCCCAATATCGCGCCACACCCCTACCCCTTAATTCCCTGGTTGAACTTGATGGACATATGTCTTTTTTCGACCGTACTAACTATGTAACTATGTAACATAACATGGGGGGGGGGGTCTCCTGGCTGTTCACACAGGTGTGTCATTGCTGTACATTGACCATGCATTGCTTCTGTGGTATTGCAAAGGCAAAGACAAATGCTTCCAGCCATCCATTGCACTAATGGATTGGTCATCAGCTGGCTGTCTATGTCCCGCATCAATATAGACCAAAGTACAGAGGGTTAGGCTATGCTATTGTGCACCTACCTGATGCATCAGAAGGTGCGAGGCCCTTGCTAAATTCTGTGCACAGACTTTGAGATCTATGCTTTAGACTGTATCTAAACCTGCTCCAACATGGACTGACATTCTGGCCTACTTTCAGCCGATGCGACTTGTCTGTCGCTGAACAGTCGCTTTTTATGTATTCAGCACCTATGTATAATGTTGTAAAAATGCTCTAGAAGCTAAAGTCGCAGAAATGTCACACATATTTGGCCTGCAACTTTCTGTGCGACAAATTCAGACAGGAAAAATCAGTATAAATCCTTAGAAAATTATCCCCCAGTGTCTCCATCTGCTGGCGGTATTGAATAAGCATTGCTGCACTGATGGGGTATGCATTAGACGAAAAAAAAGAAGAAAAAGAAGAATAATACGCCCAGAAAAGAGGCGAAAAGGAGAAAAACGTAAAAAAACGTGAAAAAAAAGTAAGAGGAAGAGAAGGGAAAAAAAGGTGGAAATGGGTTTAAAAGTGATTTCGGCGGAGAAATATATATATATATATATATATATATATATATATATATATATATATGCGCACACACACACATAGATATAAACGTATTCTCCGTTGAGATATTGCAGCCGCTGCTGTGTCCAGGCCCAGGAGCCTTAGCACTGTGCTGTGATGTCACTCAATACCACTGACATCACTAGGTGTAAACAACATCTCTCCTTTGCTGTGTATGTGACTATGGAGCTGTTTGGTGATGTCGTCTATTACGGCCTTCATAGAAGCAACAGGAGATTGTTGCATCCATCTTGAACCCTCAGAACTACAGTGCTATGATGTCACTCACTTCCACAGGCCTTGCAGAGTGTAAACAACAACAACCCAGCTTTGTTGTGTATGTAACCATAGGGATTTGTGATGTCACCTAGAACCTTCACAGCAGCGACAGCTTTATGAGGAGCATCAGCACTGCTCTGCCTGAGCAGAACCATCACCGCCATAGGTTGTCAAATAACCCGGATTTAACCCACACAGGTAAGTCCAATGGGGTGCAGGCATGTCCTCTATGCTTACAGCTTCCCGTGGGTGTTGGTTTGATACCGTTTGGGGACAGCCAAGGAGGCATCTGCAGGCAACAAAGGTAGGTGTGTGCTTGTGTGTGTGTTTCCTATGCAGATCCTAAGCCCAGTGTCACATGCAAGTAGGAGGAGTAAGAAGGGTTCCTGGCAAATCCGGGTTATGGATTGCATTTAAAAAGGCCCCGTGGGAGTGCAATGGGCCCCTGTCTTGCTGCTTAGCAATAATGGTATGGGTTTAGGTTCTGCTGTGTGTACTGGTGGTTGACTGCCCCCCAGCCCAGAGTGTGCATGGAAAATTGTCTGGCAGCCTCCCTGACAGCAAGCAGTGATAGTGCCCATGAAGGGGACCTTGTTGGGCCCGCCCCTTTCACGGTTATCGCTTCTCGGCCTTTTGGCTAAGATCAAGTGTAGTATCTGTTCTTATCAGTTTAATATCTGATACGTCCCCTATCTGGGGACCATATATTAAATGGATTTTTGAGAACGGGGGCCGATTTCGAAGCTTGCTTCCGTCGCCCTATGCATTGACCCGATATGGCAGTATCTTCGGGTACAGTGCACCACCCCCTTACAGGGTTAAAAAGAAAGATTCCTACTTTCATTGCTACCTGCTTGCTGGCTAGCCAGCTAGCCAGCCCTGTGGGCCTTGCTGCTGCTGCAGCCAAAAAACAAAAGGTGGTGCTGCTGCTGCTTCTGCTGCTTCTGCTTCTGCTTGTGTCTGGCCCCTGTTGGAGCGTCCAGGCACAGGACTTCTGCTGCTGCTGACTAAATGGCCTCCTTAATTGGATCATTTGAGTAGCCAGCACACCTGTGCAGGTAGGGCATGACATGATAGGCAGCTGCCTTGATAGCGGGTGGGTGCTGAATGTTCCTAATTGACAAAATAAGATTAATGCTTATGAAGAAATATAAAATCTCATCCCTTCCCCAATATCGCGCCACACCCCTACCCCTTAATTCCCTGGTTGAACTTGATGGACATATGTCTTTTTTCGACCGTACTAACTATGTAACTATGTAACATAACATGGGGGGGGGGTCCCCTGGCTGTTCACACAGGTGTGTCATTGCTGTACATTGACCATGCATTGCTTCTGTGGTATTGCAAAGGCAAAGACAAATGCTTCCAGCCATCCATTGCACTAATGGATTGGTCATCAGCTGGCTGTCTATGTCCCGCATCAATATAGACCAAAGTACAGAGGGTTAGGCTATGCTATTGTGCACCTACCTGATGCATCAGAAGGTGCGAGGCCCTTGCTAAATTCTGTGCACAGACTTTGAGATCTATGCTTTAGACTGTATCTAAACCTGCTCCAACATGGACTGACATTCTGGCCTACTTTCAGCCGATGCGACTTGTCTGTCGCTGAACAGTCGCTTTTTATGTATTCAGCACCTATGTATAATGTTGTAAAAATGCTCTAGAAGCTAAAGTCGCAGAAATGTCACACATATTTGGCCTGCAACTTTCTGTGCGACAAATTCAGACAGGAAAAATCAGTATAAATCCTTAGAAAATTATCCCCCAGTGTCTCCATCTGCTGGCGGTATTGAATAAGCATTGCTGCACTGATGGGGTATGCATTAGACGAAAAAAAAGAAGAAAAAGAAGAATAATACGCCCAGAAAAGAGGCGAAAAGGAGAAAAACGTAAAAAACGTGAAAAAAAAGTAAGAGGAAGAAAAGGGAAAAAAAGGTGGAAATGGGTTTAAAAGTGATTTCGGCGGAGAAATATATATATATATATATATATATATATATATATATATATATATATATATGCGCACACACACACATAGATATAAACGTATTCTCCGTTGAGATATTGCAGCCGCTGCTGTGTCCAGGCCCAGGAGCCTTAGCACTGTGCTGTGATGTCACTCAATACCACTGACATCACTAGGTGTAAACAACATCTCTCCTTTGCTGTGTATGTGACTATGGAGCTGTTTGGTGATGTCGTCTATTACGGCCTTCATAGAAGCAACAGGAGATTGTTGCATCCATCTTGAACCCTCAGAACTACAGTGCTATGATGTCACTCACTTCCACAGGCCTTGCAGAGTGTAAACAACAACAACCCAGCTTTGTTGTGTATGTAACCATAGGGATTTGTGATGTCACCTAGAACCTTCACAGCAGCGACAGCTTTATGAGGAGCATCAGCACTGCTCTGCCTGAGCAGAACCATCACCGCCATAGGTTGTCAAATAACCCGGATTTAACCCACACAGGTAAGTCCAATGGGGTGCAGGCATGTCCTCTATGCTTACAGCTTCCCGTGGGTGTTGGTTTGATATCGTTTGGGGACAGCCAAGGAGGCATCTGCAGGCAACAAAGGTAGGTGTGTGCTTGTGTGTGTGTTTCCTATGCAGATCCTAAGCCCAGTGTCACATGCAAGTAGGAGGAGTAAGAAGGGTTCCTGGCAAATCCGGGTTATGGATTGCATTTAAAAAGGCCCCGTGGGAGTGCAATGGGCCCCTGTCTTGCTGCTTAGCAATAATGGTATGGGTTTAGGTTCTGCTGTGTGTACTGGTGGTTGACTGCCCCCCAGCCCAGAGTGTGCATGGAAAATTGTCTGGCAGCCTCCCTGACAGCAAGCAGTGATAGTGCCCATGAAGGGGACCTTGTTGGGCCCGCCCCTTTCACGGTTATCGCTTCTCGGCCTTTTGGCTAAGATCAAGTGTAGTATCTGTTCTTATCAGTTTAATATCTGATACGTCCCCTATCTGGGGACCATATATTAAATGGATTTTTGAGAACGGGGGCCGATTTCGAAGCTTGCTTCCGTCGCCCTATGCATTGACCCGATATGGCAGTATCTTCGGGTACAGTGCACCACCCCCTTACAGGGTTAAAAAGAAAGATTCCTACTTTCATTGCTACCTGCTTGCTGGCTAGCCAGCTAGCCAGCCCTGTGGGCCTTGCTGCTGCTGCAGCCAAAAAACAAAAGGTGGTGCTGCTGCTGCTTCTGCTGCTTCTGCTTCTGCTTGTGTCTGGCCCCTGTTGGAGCGTCCAGGCACAGGACTTCTGCTGCTGCTGACTAAATGGCCTCCTTAATTGGATCATTTGAGTAGCCAGCACACCTGTGCAGGTAGGGCATGACATGATAGGCAGCTGCCTTGATAGCGGGTGGGTGCTGAATGTTCCTAATTGACAAAATAAGATTAATGCTTATGAAGAAATATAAAATCTCATCCCTTCCCCAATATCGCGCCACACCCCTACCCCTTAATTCCCTGGTTGAACTTGATGGACATATGTCTTTTTTCGACCGTACTAACTATGTAACTATGTAACATAACATGGGGGGGGGGGGTCTCCTGGCTGTTCACACAGGTGTGTCATTGCTGTACATTGACCATGCATTGCTTCTGTGGTATTGCAAAGGCAAAGACAAATGCTTCCAGCCATCCATTGCACTAATGGATTGGTCATCAGCTGGCTGTCTATGTCCCGCATCAATATAGACCAAAGTACAGAGGGTTAGGCTATGCTATTGTGCACCTACCTGATGCATCAGAAGGTGCGAGGCCCTTGCTAAATTCTGTGCACAGACTTTGAGATCTATGCTTTAGACTGTATCTAAACCTGCTCCAACATGGACTGACATTCTGGCCTACTTTCAGCCGATGCGACTTGTCTGTCGCTGAACAGTCGCTTTTTATGTATTCAGCACCTATGTATAATGTTGTAAAAATGCTCTAGAAGCTAAAGTCGCAGAAATGTCACACATATTTGGCCTGCAACTTTCTGTGCGACAAATTCAGACAGGAAAAATCAGTATAAATCCTTAGAAAATTATCCCCCAGTGTCTCCATCTGCTGGCGGTATTGAATAAGCATTGCTGCACTGATGGGGTATGCATTAGACGAAAAAAAAGAAGAAAAAGAAGAATAATACGCCCAGAAAAGAGGCAAAAAGGAGAAAAACGTAAAAAAACGTGAAAAAAAAGTAAGAGGAAGAGAAGGGAAAAAAAGGTGGAAATGGGTTTAAAAGTGATTTCGGCGGAGAAATATATATATATATATATATATATATATATATATATATATGCGCACACACACACATAGATATAAACGTATTCTCCGTTGAGATATTGCAGCCGCTGCTGTGTCCAGGCCCAGGAGCCTTAGCACTGTGCTGTGATGTCACTCAATACCACTGACATCACTAGGTGTAAACAACATCTCTCCTTTGCTGTGTATGTGACTATGGAGCTGTTTGGTGATGTCGTCTATTACGGCCTTCATAGAAGCAACAGGAGATTGTTGCATCCATCTTGAACCCTCAGAACTACAGTGCTATGATGTCACTCACTTCCACAGGCCTTGCAGAGTGTAAACAACAACAACCCAGCTTTGTTGTGTATGTAACCATAGGGATTTGTGATGTCACCTAGAACCTTCACAGCAGCGACAGCTTTATGAGGAGCATCAGCACTGCTCTGCCTGAGCAGAACCATCACCGCCATAGGTTGTCAAATAACCCGGATTTAACCCACACAGGTAAGTCCAATGGGGTGCAGGCATGTCCTCTATGCTTACAGCTTCCCGTGGGTGTTGGTTTGATACCGTTTGGGGACAGCCAAGGAGGCATCTGCAGGCAACAAAGGTAGGTGTGTGCTTGTGTGTGTGTTTCCTATGCAGATCCTAAGCCCAGTGTCACATGCAAGTAGGAGGAGTAAGAAGGGTTCCTGGCAAATCCGGGTTATGGATTGCATTTAAAAAGGCCCCGTGGGAGTGCAATGGGCCCCTGTCTTGCTGCTTAGCAATAATGGTATGGGTTTAGGTTCTGCTGTGTGTACTGGTGGTTGACTGCCCCCCAGCCCAGAGTGTGCATGGAAAATTGTCTGGCAGCCTCCCTGACAGCAAGCAGTGATAGTGCCCATGAAGGGGACCTTGTTGGGCCCGCCCCTTTCACGGTTATCGCTTCTCGGCCTTTTGGCTAAGATCAAGTGTAGTATCTGTTCTTATCAGTTTAATATCTGATACGTCCCCTATCTGGGGACCATATATTAAATGGATTTTTGAGAACGGGGGCCGATTTCGAAGCTTGCTTCCGTCGCCCTATGCATTGACCCGATATGGCAGTATCTTCGGGTACAGTGCACCACCCCCTTACAGGGTTAAAAAGAAAGATTCCTACTTTCATTGCTACCTGCTTGCTGGCTAGCCAGCTAGCCAGCCCTGTGGGCCTTGCTGCTGCTGCAGCCAAAAAACAAAAGGTGGTGCTGCTGCTGCTTCTGCTGCTTCTGCTTCTGCTTGTGTCTGGCCCCTGTTGGAGCGTCCAGGCACAGGACTTCTGCTGCTGCTGACTAAATGGCCTCCTTAATTGGATCATTTGAGTAGCCAGCACACCTGTGCAGGTAGGGCATGACATGATAGGCAGCTGCCTTGATAGCGGGTGGGTGCTGAATGTTCCTAATTGACAAAATAAGATTAATGCTTATGAAGAAATATAAAATCTCATCCCTTCCCCAATATCGCGCCACACCCCTACCCCTTAATTCCCTGGTTGAACTTGATGGACATATGTCTTTTTTCGACCGTACTAACTATGTAACTATGTAACATAACATGGGGGTGGGGGGGTCTCCTGGCTGTTCACACAGGTGTGTCATTGCTGTACATTGACCATGCATTGCTTCTGTGGTATTGCAAAGGCAAAGACAAATGCTTCCAGCCATCCATTGCACTAATGGATTGGTCATCAGCTGGCTGTCTATGTCCCGCATCAATATAGACCAAAGTACAGAGGGTTAGGCTATGCTATTGTGCACCTACCTGATGCATCAGAAGGTGCGAGGCCCTTGCTAAATTCTGTGCACAGACTTTGAGATCTATGCTTTAGACTGTATCTAAACCTGCTCCAACATGGACTGACATTCTGGCCTACTTTCAGCCGATGCGACTTGTCTGTCGCTGAACAGTCGCTTTTTATGTATTCAGCACCTATGTATAATGTTGTAAAAATGCTCTAGAAGCTAAAGTCGCAGAAATGTCACACATATTTGGCCTGCAACTTTCTGTGCGACAAATTCAGACAGGAAAAATCAGTATAAATCCTTAGAAAATTATCCCCCAGTGTCTCCATCTGCTGGCGGTATTGAATAAGCATTGCTGCACTGATGGGGTATGCATTAGACGAAAAAAAAGAAGAAAAAGAAGAATAATACGCCCAGAAAAGAGGCGAAAAGGAGAAAAACGTAAAAAAACGTGAAAAAAAAGTAAGAGGAAGAGAAGGGAAAAAAAGGTGGAAATGGGTTTAAAAGTGATTTCGGCGGAGAAATATATATATATATATATATATATATATATATATATATATATATATATGCGCACACACACACATAGATATAAACGTATTCTCCGTTGAGATATTGCAGCCGCTGCTGTGTCCAGGCCCAGGAGCCTTAGCACTGTGCTGTGATGTCACTCAATACCACTGACATCACTAGGTGTAAACAACATCTCTCCTTTGCTGTGTATGTGACTATGGAGCTGTTTGGTGATGTCGTCTATTACGGCCTTCATAGAAGCAACAGGAGATTGTTGCATCCATCTTGAACCCTCAGAACTACAGTGCTATGATGTCACTCACTTCCACAGGCCTTGCAGAGTGTAAACAACAACAACCCAGCTTTGTTGTGTATGTAACCATAGGGATTTGTGATGTCACCTAGAACCTTCACAGCAGCGACAGCTTTATGAGGAGCATCAGCACTGCTCTGCCTGAGCAGAACCATCACCGCCATAGGTTGTCAAATAACCCGGATTTAACCCACACAGGTAAGTCCAATGGGGTGCAGGCATGTCCTCTATGCTTACAGCTTCCCGTGGGTGTTGGTTTGATACCGTTTGGGGACAGCCAAGGAGGCATCTGCAGGCAACAAAGGTAGGTGTGTGCTTGTGTGTGTGTTTCCTATGCAGATCCTAAGCCCAGTGTCACATGCAAGTAGGAGGAGTAAGAAGGGTTCCTGGCAAATCCGGGTTATGGATTGCATTTAAAAAGGCCCCGTGGGAGTGCAATGGGCCCCTGTCTTGCTGCTTAGCAATAATGGTATGGGTTTAGGTTCTGCTGTGTGTACTGGTGGTTGACTGCCCCCCAGCCCAGAGTGTGCATGGAAAATTGTCTGGCAGCCTCCCTGACAGCAAGCAGTGATAGTGCCCATGAAGGGGACCTTGTTGGGCCCGCCCCTTTCACGGTTTTATCGCTTCTCGGCCTTTTGGCTAAGATCAAGTGTAGTATCTGTTCTTATCAGTTTAATATCTGATACGTCCCCTATCTGGGGACCATATATTAAATGGATTTTTGAGAACGGGGGCCGATTTCGAAGCTTGCTTCCGTCGCCCTATGCATTGACCCGATATGGCAGTATCTTCGGGTACAGTGCACCACCCCCTTACAGGGTTAAAAAGAAAGATTCCTACTTTCATTGCTACCTGCTTGCTGGCTAGCCAGCTAGCCAGCCCTGTGGGCCTTGCTGCTGCTGCAGCCAAAAAACAAAAGGTGGTGCTGCTGCTGCTTCTGCTGCTTCTGCTTCTGCTTGTGTCTGGCCCCTGTTGGAGCGTCCAGGCACAGGACTTCTGCTGCTGCTGACTAAATGGCCTCCTTAATTGGATCATTTGAGTAGCCAGCACACCTGTGCAGGTAGGGCATGACATGATAGGCAGCTGCCTTGATAGCGGGTGGGTGCTGAATGTTCCTAATTGACAAAATAAGATTAATGCTTATGAAGAAATATAAAATCTCATCCCTTCCCCAATATCGCGCCACACCCCTACCCCTTAATTCCCTGGTTGAACTTGATGGACATATGTCTTTTTTCGACCGTACTAACTATGTAACTATGTAACATAACATGGGGGGGGGGTCCCCTGGCTGTTCACACAGGTGTGTCATTGCTGTACATTGACCATGCATTGCTTCTGTGGTATTGCAAAGGCAAAGACAAATGCTTCCAGCCATCCATTGCACTAATGGATTGGTCATCAGCTGGCTGTCTATGTCCCGCATCAATATAGACCAAAGTACAGAGGGTTAGGCTATGCTATTGTGCACCTACCTGATGCATCAGAAGGTGCGAGGCCCTTGCTAAATTCTGTGCACAGACTTTGAGATCTATGCTTTAGACTGTATCTAAACCTGCTCCAACATGGACTGACATTCTGGCCTACTTTCAGCCGATGCGACTTGTCTGTCGCTGAACAGTCGCTTTTTATGTATTCAGCACCTATGTATAATGTTGTAAAAATGCTCTAGAAGCTAAAGTCGCAGAAATGTCACACATATTTGGCCTGCAACTTTCTGTGCGACAAATTCAGACAGGAAAAATCAGTATAAATCCTTAGAAAATTATCCCCCAGTGTCTCCATCTGCTGGCGGTATTGAATAAGCATTGCTGCACTGATGGGGTATGCATTAGACGAAAAAAAAGAAGAAAAAGAAGAATAATACGCCCAGAAAAGAGGCGAAAAGGAGAAAAACGTAAAAAACGTGAAAAAAAAGTAAGAGGAAGAAAAGGGAAAAAAAGGTGGAAATGGGTTTAAAAGTGATTTCGGCGGAGAAATATATATATATATATATATATATATATATATATATATATATATATATATGCGCACACACACACATAGATATAAACGTATTCTCCGTTGAGATATTGCAGCCGCTGCTGTGTCCAGGCCCAGGAGCCTTAGCACTGTGCTGTGATGTCACTCAATACCACTGACATCACTAGGTGTAAACAACATCTCTCCTTTGCTGTGTATGTGACTATGGAGCTGTTTGGTGATGTCGTCTATTACGGCCTTCATAGAAGCAACAGGAGATTGTTGCATCCATCTTGAACCCTCAGAACTACAGTGCTATGATGTCACTCACTTCCACAGGCCTTGCAGAGTGTAAACAACAACAACCCAGCTTTGTTGTGTATGTAACCATAGGGATTTGTGATGTCACCTAGAACCTTCACAGCAGCGACAGCTTTATGAGGAGCATCAGCACTGCTCTGCCTGAGCAGAACCATCACCGCCATAGGTTGTCAAATAACCCGGATTTAACCCACACAGGTAAGTCCAATGGGGTGCAGGCATGTCCTCTATGCTTACAGCTTCCCGTGGGTGTTGGTTTGATACCGTTTGGGGACAGCCAAGGAGGCATCTGCAGGCAACAAAGGTAGGTGTGTGCTTGTGTGTGTGTTTCCTATGCAGATCCTAAGCCCAGTGTCACATGCAAGTAGGAGGAGTAAGAAGGGTTCCTGGCAAATCCGGGTTATGGATTGCATTTAAAAAGGCCCCGTGGGAGTGCAATGGGCCCCTGTCTTGCTGCTTAGCAATAATGGTATGGGTTTAGGTTCTGCTGTGTGTACTGGTGGTTGACTGCCCCCCAGCCCAGAGTGTGCATGGAAAATTGTCTGGCAGCCTCCCTGACAGCAAGCAGTGATAGTGCCCATGAAGGGGACCTTGTTGGGCCCGCCCCTTTCACGGTTATCGCTTCTCGGCCTTTTGGCTAAGATCAAGTGTAGTATCTGTTCTTATCAGTTTAATATCTGATACGTCCCCTATCTGGGGACCATATATTAAATGGATTTTTGAGAACGGGGGCCGATTTCGAAGCTTGCTTCCGTCGCCCTATGCATTGACCCGATATGGCAGTATCTTCGGGTACAGTGCACCACCCCCTTACAGGGTTAAAAAGAAAGATTCCTACTTTCATTGCTACCTGCTTGCTGGCTAGCCAGCTAGCCAGCCCTGTGGGCCTTGCTGCTGCTGCAGCCAAAAAACAAAAGGTGGTGCTGCTGCTGCTTCTGCTGCTTCTGCTTCTGCTTGTGTCTGGCCCCTGTTGGAGCGTCCAGGCACAGGACTTCTGCTGCTGCTGACTAAATGGCCTCCTTAATTGGATCATTTGAGTAGCCAGCACACCTGTGCAGGTAGGGCATGACATGATAGGCAGCTGCCTTGATAGCGGGTGGGTGCTGAATGTTCCTAATTGACAAAATAAGATTAATGCTTATGAAGAAATATAAAATCTCATCCCTTCCCCAATATCGCGCCACACCCCTACTCCTTAATTCCCTGGTTGAACTTGATGGACATATGTCTTTTTTCGACCGTACTAACTATGTAACTATGTAACATAACATGGGGGGGGGGTCCCCTGGCTGTTCACACAGGTGTGTCATTGCTGTACATTGACCATGCATTGCTTCTGTGGTATTGCAAAGGCAAAGACAAATGCTTCCAGCCATCCATTGCACTAATGGATTGGTCATCAGCTGGCTGTCTATGTCCCGCATCAATATAGACCAAAGTACAGAGGGTTAGGCTATGCTATTGTGCACCTACCTGATGCATCAGAAGGTGCGAGGCCCTTGCTAAATTCTGTGCACAGACTTTGAGATCTATGCTTTAGACTGTATCTAAACCTGCTCCAACATGGACTGACATTCTGGCCTACTTTCAGCCGATGCGACTTGTCTGTCGCTGAACAGTCGCTTTTTATGTATTCAGCACCTATGTATAATGTTGTAAAAATGCTCTAGAAGCTAAAGTCGCAGAAATGTCACACATATTTGGCCTGCAACTTTCTGTGCGACAAATTCAGACAGGAAAAATCAGTATAAATCCTTAGAAAATTATCCCCCAGTGTCTCCATCTGCTGGCGGTATTGAATAAGCATTGCTGCACTGATGGGGTATGCATTAGACGAAAAAAAAGAAGAAAAAGAAGAATAATACGCCCAGAAAAGAGGCGAAAAGGAGAAAAACGTAAAAAACGTGAAAAAAAAGTAAGAGGAAGAAAAGGGAAAAAAAGGTGGAAATGGGTTTAAAAGTGATTTCGGCGGAGAAATATATATATATATATATATATATATATATATATATATATATATATATATATATATGCGCACACACACACATAGATATAAACGTATTCTCCGTTGAGATATTGCAGCCGCTGCTGTGTCCAGGCCCAGGAGCCTTAGCACTGTGCTGTGATGTCACTCAATACCACTGACATCACTAGGTGTAAACAACATCTCTCCTTTGCTGTGTATGTGACTATGGAGCTGTTTGGTGATGTCGTCTATTACGGCCTTCATAGAAGCAACAGGAGATTGTTGCATCCATCTTGAACCCTCAGAACTACAGTGCTATGATGTCACTCACTTCCACAGGCCTTGCAGAGTGTAAACAACAACAACCCAGCTTTGTTGTGTATGTAACCATAGGGATTTGTGATGTCACCTAGAACCTTCACAGCAGCGACAGCTTTATGAGGAGCATCAGCACTGCTCTGCCTGAGCAGAACCATCACCGCCATAGGTTGTCAAATAACCCGGATTTAACCCACACAGGTAAGTCCAATGGGGTGCAGGCATGTCCTCTATGCTTACAGCTTCCCGTGGGTGTTGGTTTGATACCGTTTGGGGACAGCCAAGGAGGCATCTGCAGGCAACAAAGGTAGGTGTGTGCTTGTGTGTGTGTTTCCTATGCAGATCCTAAGCCCAGTGTCACATGCAAGTAGGAGGAGTAAGAAGGGTTCCTGGCAAATCCGGGTTATGGATTGCATTTAAAAAGGCCCCGTGGGAGTGCAATGGGCCCCTGTCTTGCTGCTTAGCAATAATGGTATGGGTTTAGGTTCTGCTGTGTGTACTGGTGGTTGACTGCCCCCCAGCCCAGAGTGTGCATGGAAAATTGTCTGGCAGCCTCCCTGACAGCAAGCAGTGATAGTGCCCATGAAGGGGACCTTGTTGGGCCCGCCCCTTTCACGGTTATCGCTTCTCGGCCTTTTGGCTAAGATCAAGTGTAGTATCTGTTCTTATCAGTTTAATATCTGATACGTCCCCTATCTGGGGACCATATATTAAATGGATTTTTGAGAACGGGGGCCGATTTCGAAGCTTGCTTCCGTCGCCCTATGCATTGACCCGATATGGCAGTATCTTCGGGTACAGTGCACCACCCCCTTACAGGGTTAAAAAGAAAGATTCCTACTTTCATTGCTACCTGCTTGCTGGCTAGCCAGCTAGCCAGCCCTGTGGGCCTTGCTGCTGCTGCAGCCAAAAAACAAAAGGTGGTGCTGCTGCTGCTTCTGCTGCTTCTGCTTCTGCTTGTGTCTGGCCCCTGTTGGAGCGTCCAGGCACAGGACTTCTGCTGCTGCTGACTAAATGGCCTCCTTAATTGGATCATTTGAGTAGCCAGCACACCTGTGCAGGTAGGGCATGACATGATAGGCAGCTGCCTTGATAGCGGGTGGGTGCTGAATGTTCCTAATTGACAAAATAAGATTAATGCTTATGAAGAAATATAAAATCTCATCCCTTCCCCAATATCGCGCCACACCCCTACTCCTTAATTCCCTGGTTGAACTTGATGGACATATGTCTTTTTTCGACCGTACTAACTATGTAACTATGTAACATAACATGGGGGGGGGGGGTCTCCTGGCTGTTCACACAGGTGTGTCATTGCTGTACATTGACCATGCATTGCTTCTGTGGTATTGCAAAGGCAAAGACAAATGCTTCCAGCCATCCATTGCACTAATGGATTGGTCATCAGCTGGCTGTCTATGTCCCGCATCAATATAGACCAAAGTACAGAGGGTTAGGCTATGCTATTGTGCACCTACCTGATGCATCAGAAGGTGCGAGGCCCTTGCTAAATTCTGTGCACAGACTTTGAGATCTATGCTTTAGACTGTATCTAAACCTGCTCCAACATGGACTGACATTCTGGCCTACTTTCAGCCGATGCGACTTGTCTGTCGCTGAACAGTCGCTTTTTATGTATTCAGCACCTATGTATAATGTTGTAAAAATGCTCTAGAAGCTAAAGTCGCAGAAATGTCACACATATTTGGCCTGCAACTTTCTGTGCGACAAATTCAGACAGGAAAAATCAGTATAAATCCTTAGAAAATTATCCCCCAGTGTCTCCATCTGCTGGCGGTATTGAATAAGCATTGCTGCACTGATGGGGTATGCATTAGACGAAAAAAAAGAAGAAAAAGAAGAATAATACGCCCAGAAAAGAGGCAAAAAGGAGAAAAACGTAAAAAAACGTGAAAAAAAAGTAAGAGGAAGAGAAGGGAAAAAAAGGTGGAAATGGGTTTAAAAGTGATTTCGGCGGAGAAATATATATATATATATATATATATATATATATATATATATATGCGCACACACACACATAGATATAAACGTATTCTCCGTTGAGATATTGCAGCCGCTGCTGTGTCCAGGCCCAGGAGCCTTAGCACTGTGCTGTGATGTCACTCAATACCACTGACATCACTAGGTGTAAACAACATCTCTCCTTTGCTGTGTATGTGACTATGGAGCTGTTTGGTGATGTCGTCTATTACGGCCTTCATAGAAGCAACAGGAGATTGTTGCATCCATCTTGAACCCTCAGAACTACAGTGCTATGATGTCACTCACTTCCACAGGCCTTGCAGAGTGTAAACAACAACAACCCAGCTTTGTTGTGTATGTAACCATAGGGATTTGTGATGTCACCTAGAACCTTCACAGCAGCGACAGCTTTATGAGGAGCATCAGCACTGCTCTGCCTGAGCAGAACCATCACCGCCATAGGTTGTCAAATAACCCGGATTTAACCCACACAGGTAAGTCCAATGGGGTGCAGGCATGTCCTCTATGCTTACAGCTTCCCGTGGGTGTTGGTTTGATACCGTTTGGGGACAGCCAAGGAGGCATCTGCAGGCAACAAAGGTAGGTGTGTGCTTGTGTGTGTGTTTCCTATGCAGATCCTAAGCCCAGTGTCACATGCAAGTAGGAGGAGTAAGAAGGGTTCCTGGCAAATCCGGGTTATGGATTGCATTTAAAAAGGCCCCGTGGGAGTGCAATGGGCCCCTGTCTTGCTGCTTAGCAATAATGGTATGGGTTTAGGTTCTGCTGTGTGTACTGGTGGTTGACTGCCCCCCAGCCCAGAGTGTGCATGGAAAATTGTCTGGCAGCCTCCCTGACAGCAAGCAGTGATAGTGCCCATGAAGGGGACCTTGTTGGGCCCGCCCCTTTCACGGTTATCGCTTCTCGGCCTTTTGGCTAAGATCAAGTGTAGTATCTGTTCTTATCAGTTTAATATCTGATACGTCCCCTATCTGGGGACCATATATTAAATGGATTTTTGAGAACGGGGGCCGATTTCGAAGCTTGCTTCCGTCGCCCTATGCATTGACCCGATATGGCAGTATCTTCGGGTACAGTGCACCACCCCCTTACAGGGTTAAAAAGAAAGATTCCTACTTTCATTGCTACCTGCTTGCTGGCTAGCCAGCTAGCCAGCCCTGTGGGCCTTGCTGCTGCTGCAGCCAAAAAACAAAAGGTGGTGCTGCTGCTGCTTCTGCTGCTTCTGCTTCTGGTTGTGTCTGGCCCCTGTTGGAGCGTCCAGGCACAGGACTTCTGCTGCTGCTGACTAAATGGCCTCCTTAATTGGATCATTTGAGTAGCCAGCACACCTGTGCAGGTAGGGCATGACATGATAGGCAGCTGCCTTGATAGCGGGTGGGTGCTGAATGTTCCTAATTGACAAAATAAGATTAATGCTTATGAAGAAATATAAAATCTCATCCCTTCCCCAATATCGCGCCACACCCCTACCCCTTAATTCCCTGGTTGAACTTGATGGACATATGTCTTTTTTCGACCGTACTAACTATGTAACTATGTAACATAACATGGGGGGGGGGGTCTCCTGGCTGTTCACACAGGTGTGTCATTGCTGTACATTGACCATGCATTGCTTCTGTGGTATTGCAAAGGCAAAGACAAATGCTTCCAGCCATCCATTGCACTAATGGATTGGTCATCAGCTGGCTGTCTATGTCCCGCATCAATATAGACCAAAGTACAGAGGGTTAGGCTATGCTATTGTGCACCTACCTGATGCATCAGAAGGTGCGAGGCCCTTGCTAAATTCTGTGCACAGACTTTGAGATCTATGCTTTAGACTGTATCTAAACCTGCTCCAACATGGACTGACATTCTGGCCTACTTTCAGCCGATGCGACTTGTCTGTCGCTGAACAGTCGCTTTTTATGTATTCAGCACCTATGTATAATGTTGTAAAAATGCTCTAGAAGCTAAAGTCGCAGAAATGTCACACATATTTGGCCTGCAACTTTCTGTGCGACAAATTCAGACAGGAAAAATCAGTATAAATCCTTAGAAAATTATCCCCCAGTGTCTCCATCTGCTGGCGGTATTGAATAAGCATTGCTGCACTGATGGGGTATGCATTAGACGAAAAAAAAGAAGAAAAAGAAGAATAATACGCCCAGAAAAGAGGCGAAAAGGAGAAAAACGTAAAAAAACGTGAAAAAAAAGTAAGAGGAAGAGAAGGGAAAAAAAGGTGGAAATGGGTTTAAAAGTGATTTCGGCGGAGAAATATATATATATATATATATATATATATATATATATATATATGCGCACACACACACATAGATATAAACGTATTCTCCGTTGAGATATTGCAGCCGCTGCTGTGTCCAGGCCCAGGAGCCTTAGCACTGTGCTGTGATGTCACTCAATACCACTGACATCACTAGGTGTAAACAACATCTCTCCTTTGCTGTGTATGTGACTATGGAGCTGTTTGGTGATGTCGTCTATTACGGCCTTCATAGAAGCAACAGGAGATTGTTGCATCCATCTTGAACCCTCAGAACTACAGTGCTATGATGTCACTCACTTCCACAGGCCTTGCAGAGTGTAAACAACAACAACCCAGCTTTGTTGTGTATGTAACCATAGGGATTTGTGATGTCACCTAGAACCTTCACAGCAGCGACAGCTTTATGAGGAGCATCAGCACTGCTCTGCCTGAGCAGAACCATCACCGCCATAGGTTGTCAAATAACCCGGATTTAACCCACACAGGTAAGTCCAATGGGGTGCAGGCATGTCCTCTATGCTTACAGCTTCCCGTGGGTGTTGGTTTGATACCGTTTGGGGACAGCCAAGGAGGCATCTGCAGGCAACAAAGGTAGGTGTGTGCTTGTGTGTGTGTTTCCTATGCAGATCCTAAGCCCAGTGTCACATGCAAGTAGGAGGAGTAAGAAGGGTTCCTGGCAAATCCGGGTTATGGATTGCATTTAAAAAGGCCCCGTGGGAGTGCAATGGGCCCCTGTCTTGCTGCTTAGCAATAATGGTATGGGTTTAGGTTCTGCTGTGTGTACTGGTGGTTGACTGCCCCCCAGCCCAGAGTGTGCATGGAAAATTGTCTGGCAGCCTCCCTGACAGCAAGCAGTGATAGTGCCCATGAAGGGGACCTTGTTGGGCCCGCCCCTTTCACGGTTATCGCTTCTCGGCCTTTTGGCTAAGATCAAGTGTAGTATCTGTTCTTATCAGTTTAATATCTGATACGTCCCCTATCTGGGGACCATATATTAAATGGATTTTTGAGAACGGGGGCCGATTTCGAAGCTTGCTTCCGTCGCCCTATGCATTGACCCGATATGGCAGTATCTTCGGGTACAGTGCACCACCCCCTTACAGGGTTAAAAAGAAAGATTCCTACTTTCATTGCTACCTGCTTGCTGGCTAGCCAGCTAGCCAGCCCTGTGGGCCTTGCTGCTGCTGCAGCCAAAAAACAAAAGGTGGTGCTGCTGCTGCTTCTGCTGCTTCTGCTTCTGCTTGTGTCTGGCCCCTGTTGGAGCGTCCAGGCACAGGACTTCTGCTGCTGCTGACTAAATGGCCTCCTTAATTGGATCATTTGAGTAGCCAGCACACCTGTGCAGGTAGGGCATGACATGATAGGCAGCTGCCTTGATAGCGGGTGGGTGCTGAATGTTCCTAATTGACAAAATAAGATTAATGCTTATGAAGAAATATAAAATCTCATCCCTTCCCCAATATCGCGCCACACCCCTACCCCTTAATTCCCTGGTTGAACTTGATGGACATATGTCTTTTTTCGACCGTACTAACTATGTAACTATGTAACATAACATGGGGGGGGGGGTCTCCTGGCTGTTCACACAGGTGTGTCATTGCTGTACATTGACCATGCATTGCTTCTGTGGTATTGCAAAGGCAAAGACAAATGCTTCCAGCCATCCATTGCACTAATGGATTGGTCATCAGCTGGCTGTCTATGTCCCGCATCAATATAGACCAAAGTACAGAGGGTTAGGCTATGCTATTGTGCACCTACCTGATGCATCAGAAGGTGCGAGGCCCTTGCTAAATTCTGTGCACAGACTTTGAGATCTATGCTTTAGACTGTATCTAAACCTGCTCCAACATGGACTGACATTCTGGCCTACTTTCAGCCGATGCGACTTGTCTGTCGCTGAACAGTCGCTTTTTATGTATTCAGCACCTATGTATAATGTTGTAAAAATGCTCTAGAAGCTAAAGTCGCAGAAATGTCACACATATTTGGCCTGCAACTTTCTGTGCGACAAATTCAGACAGGAAAAATCAGTATAAATCCTTAGAAAATTATCCCCCAGTGTCTCCATCTGCTGGCGGTATTGAATAAGCATTGCTGCACTGATGGGGTATGCATTAGACGAAAAAAAAGAAGAAAAAGAAGAATAATACGCCCAGAAAAGAGGCGAAAAGGAGAAAAACGTAAAAAAACGTGAAAAAAAAGTAAGAGGAAGAGAAGGGAAAAAAAGGTGGAAATGGGTTTAAAAGTGATTTCGGCGGAGAAATATATATATATATATATATATATATATATATATATGCGCACACACACACATAGATATAAACGTATTCTCCGTTGAGATATTGCAGCCGCTGCTGTGTCCAGGCCCAGGAGCCTTAGCACTGTGCTGTGATGTCACTCAATACCACTGACATCACTAGGTGTAAACAACATCTCTCCTTTGCTGTGTATGTGACTATGGAGCTGTTTGGTGATGTCGTCTATTACGGCCTTCATAGAAGCAACAGGAGATTGTTGCATCCATCTTGAACCCTCAGAACTACAGTGCTATGATGTCACTCACTTCCACAGGCCTTGCAGAGTGTAAACAACAACAACCCAGCTTTGTTGTGTATGTAACCATAGGGATTTGTGATGTCACCTAGAACCTTCACAGCAGCGACAGCTTTATGAGGAGCATCAGCACTGCTCTGCCTGAGCAGAACCATCACCGCCATAGGTTGTCAAATAACCCGGATTTAACCCACACAGGTAAGTCCAATGGGGTGCAGGCATGTCCTCTATGCTTACAGCTTCCCGTGGGTGTTGGTTTGATACCGTTTGGGGACAGCCAAGGAGGCATCTGCAGGCAACAAAGGTAGGTGTGTGCTTGTGTGTGTGTTTCCTATGCAGATCCTAAGCCCAGTGTCACATGCAAGTAGGAGGAGTAAGAAGGGTTCCTGGCAAATCCGGGTTATGGATTGCATTTAAAAAGGCCCCGTGGGAGTGCAATGGGCCCCTGTCTTGCTGCTTAGCAATAATGGTATGGGTTTAGGTTCTGCTGTGTGTACTGGTGGTTGACTGCCCCCCAGCCCAGAGTGTGCATGGAAAATTGTCTGGCAGCCTCCCTGACAGCAAGCAGTGATAGTGCCCATGAAGGGGACCTTGTTGGGCCCGCCCCTTTCACGGTTATCGCTTCTCGGCCTTTTGGCTAAGATCAAGTGCAGTATCTGTTCTTATCAGTTTAATATCTGATACGTCCCCTATCTGGGGACCATATATTAAATGGATTTTTGAGAACGGGGGCCGATTTCGAAGCTTGCTTCCGTCGCCCTATGCATTGACCCGATATGGCAGTATCTTCGGGTACAGTGCACCACCCCCTTACAGGGTTAAAAAGAAAGATTCCTACTTTCATTGCTACCTGCTTGCTGGCTAGCCAGCTAGCCAGCCCTGTGGGCCTTGCTGCTGCTGCAGCCAAAAAACAAAAGGTGGTGCTGCTGCTGCTTCTGCTGCTTCTGCTTCTGCTTGTGTCTGGCCCCTGTTGGAGCGTCCAGGCACAGGACTTCTGCTGCTGCTGACTAAATGGCCTCCTTAATTGGATCATTTGAGTAGCCAGCACACCTGTGCAGGTAGGGCATGACATGATAGGCAGCTGCCTTGATAGCGGGTGGGTGCTGAATGTTCCTAATTGACAAAATAAGATTAATGCTTATGAAGAAATATAAAATCTCATCCCTTCCCCAATATCGCGCCACACCCCTACCCCTTAATTCCCTGGTTGAACTTGATGGACATATGTCTTTTTTCGACCGTACTAACTATGTAACTATGTAACATAACATGGGGGGGGGGGGGTCTCCTGGCTGTTCACACAGGTGTGTCATTGCTGTACATTGACCATGCATTGCTTCTGTGGTATTGCAAAGGCAAAGACAAATGCTTCCAGCCATCCATTGCACTAATGGATTGGTCATCAGCTGGCTGTCTATGTCCCGCATCAATATAGACCAAAGTACAGAGGGTTAGGCTATGCTATTGTGCACCTACCTGATGCATCAGAAGGTGCGAGGCCCTTGCTAAATTCTGTGCACAGACTTTGAGATCTATGCTTTAGACTGTATCTAAACCTGCTCCAACATGGACTGACATTCTGGCCTACTTTCAGCCGATGCGACTTGTCTGTCGCTGAACAGTCGCTTTTTATGTATTCAGCACCTATGTATAATGTTGTAAAAATGCTCTAGAAGCTAAAGTCGCAGAAATGTCACACATATTTGGCCTGCAACTTTCTGTGCGACAAATTCAGACAGGAAAAATCAGTATAAATCCTTAGAAAATTATCCCCCAGTGTCTCCATCTGCTGGCGGTATTGAATAAGCATTGCTGCACTGATGGGGTATGCATTAGACGAAAAAAAAGAAGAAAAAGAAGAATAATACGCCCAGAAAAGAGGCGAAAAGGAGAAAAACGTAAAAAAACGTGAAAAAAAAGTAAGAGGAAGAGAAGGGAAAAAAAGGTGGAAATGGGTTTAAAAGTGATTTCGGCGGAGAAATATATATATATATATATATATATATATATATATATATATATATATATGCGCACACACACACATAGATATAAACGTATTCTCCGTTGAGATATTGCAGCCGCTGCTGTGTCCAGGCCCAGGAGCCTTAGCACTGTGCTGTGATGTCACTCAATACCACTGACATCACTAGGTGTAAACAACATCTCTCCTTTGCTGTGTATGTGACTATGGAGCTGTTTGGTGATGTCGTCTATTACGGCCTTCATAGAAGCAACAGGAGATTGTTGCATCCATCTTGAACCCTCAGAACTACAGTGCTATGATGTCACTCACTTCCACAGGCCTTGCAGAGTGTAAACAACAACAACCCAGCTTTGTTGTGTATGTAACCATAGGGATTTGTGATGTCACCTAGAACCTTCACAGCAGCGACAGCTTTATGAGGAGCATCAGCACTGCTCTGCCTGAGCAGAACCATCACCGCCATAGGTTGTCAAATAACCCGGATTTAACCCACACAGGTAAGTCCAATGGGGTGCAGGCATGTCCTCTATGCTTACAGCTTCCCGTGGGTGTTGGTTTGATACCGTTTGGGGACAGCCAAGGAGGCATCTGCAGGCAACAAAGGTAGGTGTGTGCTTGTGTGTGTGTTTCCTATGCAGATCCTAAGCCCAGTGTCACATGCAAGTAGGAGGAGTAAGAAGGGTTCCTGGCAAATCCGGGTTATGGATTGCATTTAAAAAGGCCCCGTGGGAGTGCAATGGGCCCCTGTCTTGCTGCTTAGCAATAATGGTATGGGTTTAGGTTCTGCTGTGTGTACTGGTGGTTGACTGCCCCCCAGCCCAGAGTGTGCATGGAAAATTGTCTGGCAGCCTCCCTGACAGCAAGCAGTGATAGTGCCCATGAAGGGGACCTTGTTGGGCCCGCCCCTTTCACGGTTATCGCTTCTCGGCCTTTTGGCTAAGATCAAGTGCAGTATCTGTTCTTATCAGTTTAATATCTGATACGTCCCCTATCTGGGGACCATATATTAAATGGATTTTTGAGAACGGGGGCCGATTTCGAAGCTTGCTTCCGTCGCCCTATGCATTGACCCGATATGGCAGTATCTTCGGGTACAGTGCACCACCCCCTTACAGGGTTAAAAAGAAAGATTCCTACTTTCATTGCTACCTGCTTGCTGGCTAGCCAGCTAGCCAGCCCTGTGGGCCTTGCTGCTGCTGCAGCCAAAAAACAAAAGGTGGTGCTGCTGCTGCTTCTGCTGCTTCTGCTTCTGCTTGTGTCTGGCCCCTGTTGGAGCGTCCAGGCACAGGACTTCTGCTGCTGCTGACTAAATGGCCTCCTTAATTGGATCATTTGAGTAGCCAGCACACCTGTGCAGGTAGGGCATGACATGATAGGCAGCTGCCTTGATAGCGGGTGGGTGCTGAATGTTCCTAATTGACAAAATAAGATTAATGCTTATGAAGAAATATAAAATCTCATCCCTTCCCCAATATCGCGCCACACCCCTACCCCTTAATTCCCTGGTTGAACTTGATGGACATATGTCTTTTTTCGACCGTACTAACTATGTAACTATGTAACATAACATGGGGGGGGGGGGGTCTCCTGGCTGTTCACACAGGTGTGTCATTGCTGTACATTGACCATGCATTGCTTCTGTGGTATTGCAAAGGCAAAGACAAATGCTTCCAGCCATCCATTGCACTAATGGATTGGTCATCAGCTGGCTGTCTATGTCCCGCATCAATATAGACCAAAGTACAGAGGGTTAGGCTATGCTATTGTGCACCTACCTGATGCATCAGAAGGTGCGAGGCCCTTGCTAAATTCTGTGCACAGACTTTGAGATCTATGCTTTAGACTGTATCTAAACCTGCTCCAACATGGACTGACATTCTGGCCTACTTTCAGCCGATGCGACTTGTCTGTCGCTGAACAGTCGCTTTTTATGTATTCAGCACCTATGTATAATGTTGTAAAAATGCTCTAGAAGCTAAAGTCGCAGAAATGTCACACATATTTGGCCTGCAACTTTCTGTGCGACAAATTCAGACAGGAAAAATCAGTATAAATCCTTAGAAAATTATCCCCCAGTGTCTCCATCTGCTGGCGGTATTGAATAAGCATTGCTGCACTGATGGGGTATGCATTAGACGAAAAAAAAGAAGAAAAAGAAGAATAATACGCCCAGAAAAGAGGCGAAAAGGAGAAAAACGTAAAAAAACGTGAAAAAAAAGTAAGAGGAAGAGAAGGGAAAAAAAGGTGGAAATGGGTTTAAAAGTGATTTCGGCGGAGAATATATATATATATATATATATATATATATATATATATATATATATATATATATATATGCGCACACACACACATAGATATAAACGTATTCTCCGTTGAGATATTGCAGCCGCTGCTGTGTCCAGGCCCAGGAGCCTTAGCACTGTGCTGTGATGTCACTCAATACCACTGACATCACTAGGTGTAAACAACATCTCTCCTTTGCTGTGTATGTGACTATGGAGCTGTTTGGTGATGTCGTCTATTACGGCCTTCATAGAAGCAACAGGAGATTGTTGCATCCATCTTGAACCCTCAGAACTACAGTGCTATGATGTCACTCACTTCCACAGGCCTTGCAGAGTGTAAACAACAACAACCCAGCTTTGTTGTGTATGTAACCATAGGGATTTGTGATGTCACCTAGAACCTTCACAGCAGCGACAGCTTTATGAGGAGCATCAGCACTGCTCTGCCTGAGCAGAACCATCACCGCCATAGGTTGTCAAATAACCCGGATTTAACCCACACAGGTAAGTCCAATGGGGTGCAGGCATGTCCTCTATGCTTACAGCTTCCCGTGGGTGTTGGTTTGATACCGTTTGGGGACAGCCAAGGAGGCATCTGCAGGCAACAAAGGTAGGTGTGTGCTTGTGTGTGTGTTTCCTATGCAGATCCTAAGCCCAGTGTCACATGCAAGTAGGAGGAGTAAGAAGGGTTCCTGGCAAATCCGGGTTATGGATTGCATTTAAAAAGGCCCCGTGGGAGTGCAATGGGCCCCTGTCTTGCTGCTTAGCAATAATGGTATGGGTTTAGGTTCTGCTGTGTGTACTGGTGGTTGACTGCCCCCCAGCCCAGAGTGTGCATGGAAAATTGTCTGGCAGCCTCCCTGACAGCAAGCAGTGATAGTGCCCATGAAGGGGACCTTGTTGGGCCCGCCCCTTTCACGGTTATCGCTTCTCGGCCTTTTGGCTAAGATCAAGTGTAGTATCTGTTCTTATCAGTTTTTCATGCCGGTGTATAGTAACGCCGGTATGGGGCTGGTGGGGATGGGTGCTGCATGGAGGAGCAGGTGTACCAGGGCTTTCCGGGGCTGGTTCTGAGGAATCAGCTCGACGGCTGCCCCGATGTGACCTGTTCCCTCCGGGTCTCGCCATGAGGCTGAGAGGGTCTAGAGCCGAGGTACTTTGTGCCTCGGGGAGTGGTGACCCCGAGGTGCCGAAACTCACTGGGAGAATAGGCTCACTGAGTTGAAGCACGGGCACCATAATCTCTTCACCTTGTGGCACTCACCTCTTGATTCCCGGCCTTCTGGCTAGGATCAGAGAAATTTTTATAGATCCGGCCGGATGTCCGGGCAGTATATCTGCACACATTCACTTATTTATTTCTTTTTTTTTTTGTCTCACTGTGTCACTTTTTGCGTGTTGTGTGTTCACAGGATTGGTCAGGATGCGGTAGCCCTTCTGGGTGTCCCTCCTGGCGGTCTAGGGGAGGTGTGTGTGGCCATTAGGTTCCGCACCTCCCTGCAAACACCCCGGGTACTCCTGCTTTGGCAGGGTACCTACCGTAATCGGCTCTGCGGGCAGATACCTTGGCTAACGCCAAGGGGGATGCCGGGAGCATTTGTGGTCCCCTAGTAGCTTCGGCGAAAAGGGACATCGAACCTGGAACCTCGCAGGTACCTTTTGGTCCGGAGGCGAAGGGTAAGGTTTGTTGGGGGGCCTCTCTCCTATCGGAGAAGGGCTTGCGATAGACCGCATCCTTTGTGCACGTTTTTTTTAGTGTAACACGTTTGCACTTTTTCTTGCACTTTGGGTGAATCGAAAGCACGTTCCTCGGCTTTAAAAAAAAAAAAAAAAAAAAAAAAATCTGTTCTTATCAGTTTAATATCTGATACGTCCCCTATCTGGGGACCATATATTAAATGGATTTTTGAGAACGGGGGCCGATTTCGAAGCTTGCTTCCGTTGCCCTATGCATTGACCCGATATGGCAGTATCTTCGGGTACAGTGCACCACCCCCTTACAGGGTTAAAAAGAAAGATTCCTACTTTCATTGCTACCTGCTTGCTGGCTAGCCAGCTAGCCAGCCCTGTGGGCCTTGCTGCTGCTGCAGCCAAAAAACAAAAGGTGGTGCTGCTGCTGCTTCTGCTGCTTCTGCTGCTTCTGCTTCTGCTTGTGTCTGGCCCCTGTTGGAGCGTCCAGGCACAGGACTTCTGCTGCTGCTGACTAAATGGCCTCCTTAATTGGATCATTTGAGTAGCCAGCACACCTGTGCAGGTAGGGCATGACATGATAGGCAGCTGCCTTGATAGCGGGTGGGTGCTGAATGTTCCTAATTGACAAAATAAGATTAATGCTTATGAAGAAATATAAAATCTCATCCCTTCCCCAATATCGCGCCACACCCCTACCCCTTAATTCCCTGGTTGAACTTGATGGACATATGTCTTTTTTCGACCGTACTAACTATGTAACTATGTAACATAACATGGGGGGGGGGGGGTCTCCTGGCTGTTCACACAGGTGTGTCATTGCTGTACATTGACCATGCATTGCTTCTGTGGTATTGCAAAGGCAAAGACAAATGCTTCCAGCCATCCATTGCACTAATGGATTGGTCATCAGCTGGCTGTCTATGTCCCGCATCAATATAGACCAAAGTACAGAGGGTTAGGCTATGCTATTGTGCACCTACCTGATGCATCAGAAGGTGCGAGGCCCTTGCTAAATTCTGTGCACAGACTTTGAGATCTATGCTTTAGACTGTATCTAAACCTGCTCCAACATGGACTGACATTCTGGCCTACTTTCAGCCGATGCGACTTGTCTGTCGCTGAACAGTCGCTTTTTATGTATTCAGCACCTATGTATAATGTTGTAAAAATGCTCTAGAAGCTAAAGTCGCAGAAATGTCACACATATTTGGCCTGCAACTTTCTGTGCGACAAATTCAGACAGGAAAAATCAGTATAAATCCTTAGAAAATTATCCCCCAGTGTCTCCATCTGCTGGCGGTATTGAATAAGCATTGCTGCACTGATGGGGTATGCATTAGACGAAAAAAAAGAAGAAAAAGAAGAATAATACGCCCAGAAAAGAGGCGAAAAGGAGAAAAACGTAAAAAAACGTGAAAAAAAAGTAAGAGGAAGAGAAGGGAAAAAAAGGTGGAAATGGGTTTAAAAGTGATTTCGGCGGAGAAATATATATATATATATATATATATATATATATATATATATATATATGCGCACACACACACATAGATATAAACGTATTCTCCGTTGAGATATTGCAGCCGCTGCTGTGTCCAGGCCCAGGAGCCTTAGCACTGTGCTGTGATGTCACTCAATACCACTGACATCACTAGGTGTAAACAACATCTCTCCTTTGCTGTGTATGTGACTATGGAGCTGTTTGGTGATGTCGTCTATTACGGCCTTCATAGAAGCAACAGGAGATTGTTGCATCCATCTTGAACCCTCAGAACTACAGTGCTATGATGTCACTCACTTCCACAGGCCTTGCAGAGTGTAAACAACAACAACCCAGCTTTGTTGTGTATGTAACCATAGGGATTTGTGATGTCACCTAGAACCTTCACAGCAGCGACAGCTTTATGAGGAGCATCAGCACTGCTCTGCCTGAGCAGAACCATCACCGCCATAGGTTGTCAAATAACCCGGATTTAACCCACACAGGTAAGTCCAATGGGGTGCAGGCATGTCCTCTATGCTTACAGCTTCCCGTGGGTGTTGGTTTGATACCGTTTGGGGACAGCCAAGGAGGCATCTGCAGGCAACAAAGGTAGGTGTGTGCTTGTGTGTGTGTTTCCTATGCAGATCCTAAGCCCAGTGTCACATGCAAGTAGGAGGAGTAAGAAGGGTTCCTGGCAAATCCGGGTTATGGATTGCATTTAAAAAGGCCCCGTGGGAGTGCAATGGGCCCCTGTCTTGCTGCTTAGCAATAATGGTATGGGTTTAGGTTCTGCTGTGTGTACTGGTGGTTGACTGCCCCCCAGCCCAGAGTGTGCATGGAAAATTGTCTGGCAGCCTCCCTGACAGCAAGCAGTGATAGTGCCCATGAAGGGGACCTTGTTGGGCCCGCCCCTTTCACGGTTATCGCTTCTCGGCCTTTTGGCTAAGATCAAGTGTAGTATCTGTTCTTATCAGTTTAATATCTGATACGTCCCCTATCTGGGGACCATATATTAAATGGATTTTTGAGAACGGGGGCCGATTTCGAAGCTTGCTTCCGTCGCCCTATGCATTGACCCGATATGGCAGTATCTTCGGGTACAGTGCACCACCCCCTTACAGGGTTAAAAAGAAAGATTCCTACTTTCATTGCTACCTGCTTGCTGGCTAGCCAGCTAGCCAGCCCTGTGGGCCTTGCTGCTGCTGCAGCCAAAAAACAAAAGGTGGTGCTGCTGCTGCATCTGCTGCTTCTGCTTCTGCTTGTGTCTGGCCCCTGTTGGAGCGTCCAGGCACAGGACTTCTGCTGCTGCTGACTAAATGGCCTCCTTAATTGGATCATTTGAGTAGCCAGCACACCTGTGCAGGTAGGGCATGACATGATAGGCAGCTGCCTTGATAGCGGGTGGGTGCTGAATGTTCCTAATTGACAAAATAAGATTAATGCTTATGAAGAAATATAAAATCTCATCCCTTCCCCAATATCGCGCCACACCCCTACCCCTTAATTCCCTGGTTGAACTTGATGGACATATGTCTTTTTTCGACCGTACTAACTATGTAACTATGTAACATAACATGGGGGGGGGGGTCTCCTGGCTGTTCACACAGGTGTGTCATTGCTGTACATTGACCATGCATTGCTTCTGTGGTATTGCAAAGGCAAAGACAAATGCTTCCAGCCATCCATTGCACTAATGGATTGGTCATCAGCTGGCTGTCTATGTCCCGCATCAATATAGACCAAAGTACAGAGGGTTAGGCTATGCTATTGTGCACCTACCTGATGCATCAGAAGGTGCGAGGCCCTTGCTAAATTCTGTGCACAGA
>NW_026609463.1:0-31461 GCF_029499605.1 Hyla sarda
AAAATCTCATCCCTTCCCCAATATCGCGCCACACCCCTACCCCTTAATTCCCTGGTTGAACGTGATGGACATATGTCTTTTTTCGACCGTACTAACTATGTAACTATGTAACATAACATGGGGGGGGGGGGTCTCCTGGCTGTTCACACAGGTGTGTCATTGCTGTACATTGACCATGCATTGCTTCTGTGGTATTGCAAAGGCAAAGACAAATGCTTCCAGCCATCCATTGCACTAATGGATTGGTCATCAGCTGGCTGTCTATGTCCCGCATCAATATAGACCAAAGTACAGAGGGTTAGGCTATGCTATTGTGCACCTACCTGATGCATCAGAAGGTGCGAGGCCCTTGCTAAATTCTGTGCACAGACTTTGAGATCTATACTTTAGACTGTATCTAAACCTGCTCCAACATGGACTGACATTCTGGCCTACTTTCAGCCGATGCGACTTGTCTGTCGCTGAACAGTCGCTTTTTATGTATTCAGCACCTATGTATAATGTTGTAAAAATGCTCTAGAAGCTAAAGTCGCAGAAATGTCACACATATTTGGCCTGCAACTTTCTGTGCGACAAATTCAGACAGGAAAAATCAGTATAAATCCTTAGAAAATTATCCCCCAGTGTCTCCATCTGCTGGCGGTATTGAATAAGCATTGCTGCACTGATGGGGTATGCATTAGACAAAAAAAAAGAAGAAAAAGAAGAATAATACGCCCAGAAAAGAGGCGAAAAGGAGAAAAACGTAAAAAAACGTGAAAAAAAAGTAAGAGGAAGAGAAGGGAAAAAAAGGTGGAAATGGGTTTAAAAGTGATTTCGGCGGAGAAATATATATATATATATATATATATATATATATATATATATATATATATACGCGCACACACACACATATATATAAACGTATTCTCCGTTGAGATATTGCAGCCGCTGCTGTGTCCAGGCCCAGGAGCCTTAGCACTGTGCTGTGATGTCACTCAATACCACTGACATCACTAGGTGTAAACAACATCTCTCCTTTGCTGTGTATGTGACTATGGAGCTGTTTGGTGATGTCGTCTATTATGGCCTTCATAGAAGCAACAGGAGATTGTTGCATCCATCTAGAACCCTCAGAACTACAGTGCTATGATGTCACTCACTTCCACAGGCCTTGCAGAGTGTAAACAACAACAACCCAGCTTTGTTGTGTATGTAACCATAGGGATTTGTGATGTCACCTAGAACCTTCACAGCAGCGACAGCTTTATGAGGAGCATCAGCACTGCTCTGCCTGAGCAGAACCATCACCGCCATAGGTTGTCAAATAACCCGGATTTAACCCACACAGGTAAGTCCAATGGGGTGCAGGCATGTCCTCTATGCTTACAGCTTCCCGTGGGTGTTGGTTTGATACCGTTTGGGGACAGCCAAGGAGGCATCTGCAGGCAACAAAGGTAGGTGTGTGCTTGTGTGTGTGTTTCCTATGCAGATCCTAAGCCCAGTGTCACATGCAAGTAGGAGGAGTAAGAAGGGTTCCTGGCAAATCCGGGTTATGGATTGCATTTAAAAAGGCCCCGTGGGAGTGCAATGGGCCCCTGTCTTGCTGCTTAGCAATAATGGTATGGGTTTAGGTTCTGCTGTGTGTACTGGTGGTTGACTGCCCCCCAGCCCAGAGTGTGCATGGAAAATTGTCTGGCAGCCTCCCTGACAGCAAGCAGTGATAGTGCCCATGAAGGGGACCTTGTTGGGCCCGCCCCTTTCACGGTTATCGCTTCTCGGCCTTTTGGCTAAGATCAAGTGTAGTATCTGTTCTTATCAGTTTAATATCTGATACGTCCCCTATCTGGGGACCATATATTAAATGGATTTTTGAGAACGGGGGCCGATTTCGAAGCTTGCTTCCGTCGCCCTATGCATTGACCCGATATGGCAGTATCTTCGGGTACAGTGCACCACCCCCTTACAGGGTTAAAAAGAAAGATTCCTACTTTCATTGCTACCTGCTTGCTGGCTAGCCAGCTAGCCAGCCCTGTGGGCCTTGCTGCTGCTGCAGCCAAAAAACAAAAGGTGGTGCTGCTGCTGCTTCTGCTGCTTCTGCTTCTGCTTGTGTCTGGCCCCTGTTGGAGCGTCCAGGCACAGGACTTCTGCTGCTGCTGACTAAATGGCCTCCTTAATTGGATCATTTGAGTAGCCAGCACACCTGTGCAGGTAGGGCATGACATGATAGGCAGCTGCCTTGATAGCGGGTGGGTGCTGAATGTTCCTAATTGACAAAATAAGATTAATGCTTATGAAGAAATATAAAATCTCATCCCTTCCCCAATATCGCGCCACACCCCTACCCCTTAATTCCCTGGTTGAACGTGATGGACATATGTCTTTTTTCGACCGTACTAACTATGTAACTATGTAACATAACATGGGGGGGGGGGGGTCTCCTGGCTGTTCACACAGGTGTGTCATTGCTGTACATTGACCATGCATTGCTTCTGTGGTATTGCAAAGGCAAAGACAAATGCTTCCAGCCATCCATTGCACTAATGGATTGGTCATCAGCTGGCTGTCTATGTCCCGCATCAATATAGACCAAAGTACAGAGGGTTAGGCTATGCTATTGTGCACCTACCTGATGCATCAGAAGGTGCGAGGCCCTTGCTAAATTCTGTGCACAGACTTTGAGATCTATACTTTAGACTGTATCTAAACCTGCTCCAACATGGACTGACATTCTGGCCTACTTTCAGCCGATGCGACTTGTCTGTCGCTGAACAGTCGCTTTTTATGTATTCAGCACCTATGTATAATGTTGTAAAAATGCTCTAGAAGCTAAAGTCGCAGAAATGTCACACATATTTGGCCTGCAACTTTCTGTGCGACAAATTCAGACAGGAAAAATCAGTATAAATCCTTAGAAAATTATCCCCCAGTGTCTCCATCTGCTGGCGGTATTGAATAAGCATTGCTGCACTGATGGGGTATGCATTAGACAAAAAAAAAGAAGAAAAAGAAGAATAATACGCCCAGAAAAGAGGCGAAAAGGAGAAAAACGTAAAAAAACGTGAAAAAAAAGTAAGAGGAAGAGAAGGGAAAAAAAGGTGGAAATGGGTTTAAAAGTGATTTCGGCGGAGAAATATATATATATATATATATATATATATATATATATATATATATATACGCGCACACACACACATATATATAAACGTATTCTCCGTTGAGATATTGCAGCCGCTGCTGTGTCCAGGCCCAGGAGCCTTAGCACTGTGCTGTGATGTCACTCAATACCACTGACATCACTAGGTGTAAACAACATCTCTCCTTTGCTGTGTATGTGACTATGGAGCTGTTTGGTGATGTCGTCTATTATGGCCTTCATAGAAGCAACAGGAGATTGTTGCATCCATCTAGAACCCTCAGAACTACAGTGCTATGATGTCACTCACTTCCACAGGCCTTGCAGAGTGTAAACAACAACAACCCAGCTTTGTTGTGTATGTAACCATAGGGATTTGTGATGTCACCTAGAACCTTCACAGCAGCGACAGCTTTATGAGGAGCATCAGCACTGCTCTGCCTGAGCAGAACCATCACCGCCATAGGTTGTCAAATAACCCGGATTTAACCCACACAGGTAAGTCCAATGGGGTGCAGGCATGTCCTCTATGCTTACAGCTTCCCGTGGGTGTTGGTTTGATACCGTTTGGGGACAGCCAAGGAGGCATCTGCAGGCAACAAAGGTAGGTGTGTGCTTGTGTGTGTGTTTCCTATGCAGATCCTAAGCCCAGTGTCACATGCAAGTAGGAGGAGTAAGAAGGGTTCCTGGCAAATCCGGGTTATGGATTGCATTTAAAAAGGCCCCGTGGGAGTGCAATGGGCCCCTGTCTTGCTGCTTAGCAATAATGGTATGGGTTTAGGTTCTGCTGTGTGTACTGGTGGTTGACTGCCCCCCAGCCCAGAGTGTGCATGGAAAATTGTCTGGCAGCCTCCCTGACAGCAAGCAGTGATAGTGCCCATGAAGGGGACCTTGTTGGGCCCGCCCCTTTCACGGTTATCGCTTCTCGGCCTTTTGGCTAAGATCAAGTGTAGTATCTGTTCTTATCAGTTTAATATCTGATACGTCCCCTATCTGGGGACCATATATTAAATGGATTTTTGAGAACGGGGGCCGATTTCGAAGCTTGCTTCCGTCGCCCTATGCATTGACCCGATATGGCAGTATCTTCGGGTACAGTGCACCACCCCCTTACAGGGTTAAAAAGAAAGATTCCTACTTTCATTGCTACCTGCTTGCTGGCTAGCCAGCTAGCCAGCCCTGTGGGCCTTGCTGCTGCTGCAGCCAAAAAACAAAAGGTGGTGCTGCTGCTGCTTCTGCTGCTTCTGCTTCTGCTTGTGTCTGGCCCCTGTTGGAGCGTCCAGGCACAGGACTTCTGCTGCTGCTGACTAAATGGCCTCCTTAATTGGATCATTTGAGTAGCCAGCACACCTGTGCAGGTAGGGCATGACATGATAGGCAGCTGCCTTGATAGCGGGTGGGTGCTGAATGTTCCTAATTGACAAAATAAGATTAATGCTTATGAAGAAATATAAAATCTCATCCCTTCCCCAATATCGCGCCACACCCCTACCCCTTAATTCCCTGGTTGAACGTGATGGACATATGTCTTTTTTCGACCGTACTAACTATGTAACTATGTAACATAACATGGGGGGGGGGGGGTCTCCTGGCTGTTCACACAGGTGTGTCATTGCTGTACATTGACCATGCATTGCTTCTGTGGTATTGCAAAGGCAAAGACAAATGCTTCCAGCCATCCATTGCACTAATGGATTGGTCATCAGCTGGCTGTCTATGTCCCGCATCAATATAGACCAAAGTACAGAGGGTTAGGCTATGCTATTGTGCACCTACCTGATGCATCAGAAGGTGCGAGGCCCTTGCTAAATTCTGTGCACAGACTTTGAGATCTATACTTTAGACTGTATCTAAACCTGCTCCAACATGGACTGACATTCTGGCCTACTTTCAGCCGATGCGACTTGTCTGTCGCTGAACAGTCGCTTTTTATGTATTCAGCACCTATGTATAATGTTGTAAAAATGCTCTAGAAGCTAAAGTCGCAGAAATGTCACACATATTTGGCCTGCAACTTTCTGTGCGACAAATTCAGACAGGAAAAATCAGTATAAATCCTTAGAAAATTATCCCCCAGTGTCTCCATCTGCTGGCGGTATTGAATAAGCATTGCTGCACTGATGGGGTATGCATTAGACAAAAAAAAAGAAGAAAAAGAAGAATAATACGCCCAGAAAAGAGGCGAAAAGGAGAAAAACGTAAAAAAACGTGAAAAAAAAGTAAGAGGAAGAGAAGGGAAAAAAAGGTGGAAATGGGTTTAAAAGTGATTTCGGCGGAGAAATATATATATATATATATATATATATATATATATATATATATATACGCGCACACACACACATATATATAAACGTATTCTCCGTTGAGATATTGCAGCCGCTGCTGTGTCCAGGCCCAGGAGCCTTAGCACTGTGCTGTGATGTCACTCAATACCACTGACATCACTAGGTGTAAACAACATCTCTCCTTTGCTGTGTATGTGACTATGGAGCTGTTTGGTGATGTCGTCTATTATGGCCTTCATAGAAGCAACAGGAGATTGTTGCATCCATCTAGAACCCTCAGAACTACAGTGCTATGATGTCACTCACTTCCACAGGCCTTGCAGAGTGTAAACAACAACAACCCAGCTTTGTTGTGTATGTAACCATAGGGATTTGTGATGTCACCTAGAACCTTCACAGCAGCGACAGCTTTATGAGGAGCATCAGCACTGCTCTGCCTGAGCAGAACCATCACCGCCATAGGTTGTCAAATAACCCGGATTTAACCCACACAGGTAAGTCCAATGGGGTGCAGGCATGTCCTCTATGCTTACAGCTTCCCGTGGGTGTTGGTTTGATACCGTTTGGGGACAGCCAAGGAGGCATCTGCAGGCAACAAAGGTAGGTGTGTGCTTGTGTGTGTGTTTCCTATGCAGATCCTAAGCCCAGTGTCACATGCAAGTAGGAGGAGTAAGAAGGGTTCCTGGCAAATCCGGGTTATGGATTGCATTTAAAAAGGCCCCGTGGGAGTGCAATGGGCCCCTGTCTTGCTGCTTAGCAATAATGGTATGGGTTTAGGTTCTGCTGTGTGTACTGGTGGTTGACTGCCCCCCAGCCCAGAGTGTGCATGGAAAATTGTCTGGCAGCCTCCCTGACAGCAAGCAGTGATAGTGCCCATGAAGGGGACCTTGTTGGGCCCGCCCCTTTCACGGTTATCGCTTCTCGGCCTTTTGGCTAAGATCAAGTGTAGTATCTGTTCTTATCAGTTTAATATCTGATACGTCCCCTATCTGGGGACCATATATTAAATGGATTTTTGAGAACGGGGGCCGATTTCGAAGCTTGCTTCCGTCGCCCTATGCATTGACCCGATATGGCAGTATCTTCGGGTACAGTGCACCACCCCCTTACAGGGTTAAAAAGAAAGATTCCTACTTTCATTGCTACCTGCTTGCTGGCTAGCCAGCTAGCCAGCCCTGTGGGCCTTGCTGCTGCTGCAGCCAAAAAACAAAAGGTGGTGCTGCTGCTGCTTCTGCTGCTTCTGCTTCTGCTTGTGTCTGGCCCCTGTTGGAGCGTCCAGGCACAGGACTTCTGCTGCTGCTGACTAAATGGCCTCCTTAATTGGATCATTTGAGTAGCCAGCACACCTGTGCAGGTAGGGCATGACATGATAGGCAGCTGCCTTGATAGCGGGTGGGTGCTGAATGTTCCTAATTGACAAAATAAGATTAATGCTTATGAAGAAATATAAAATCTCATCCCTTCCCCAATATCGCGCCACACCCCTACCCCTTAATTCCCTGGTTGAACGTGATGGACATATGTCTTTTTTCGACCGTACTAACTATGTAACTATGTAACATAACATGGGGGGGGGGGGGTCTCCTGGCTGTTCACACAGGTGTGTCATTGCTGTACATTGACCATGCATTGCTTCTGTGGTATTGCAAAGGCAAAGACAAATGCTTCCAGCCATCCATTGCACTAATGGATTGGTCATCAGCTGGCTGTCTATGTCCCGCATCAATATAGACCAAAGTACAGAGGGTTAGGCTATGCTATTGTGCACCTACCTGATGCATCAGAAGGTGCGAGGCCCTTGCTAAATTCTGTGCACAGACTTTGAGATCTATACTTTAGACTGTATCTAAACCTGCTCCAACATGGACTGACATTCTGGCCTACTTTCAGCCGATGCGACTTGTCTGTCGCTGAACAGTCGCTTTTTATGTATTCAGCACCTATGTATAATGTTGTAAAAATGCTCTAGAAGCTAAAGTCGCAGAAATGTCACACATATTTGGCCTGCAACTTTCTGTGCGACAAATTCAGACAGGAAAAATCAGTATAAATCCTTAGAAAATTATCCCCCAGTGTCTCCATCTGCTGGCGGTATTGAATAAGCATTGCTGCACTGATGGGGTATGCATTAGACAAAAAAAAAGAAGAAAAAGAAGAATAATACGCCCAGAAAAGAGGCGAAAAGGAGAAAAACGTAAAAAAACGTGAAAAAAAAGTAAGAGGAAGAGAAGGGAAAAAAAGGTGGAAATGGGTTTAAAAGTGATTTCGGCGGAGAAATATATATATATATATATATATATATATATATATATATATATATATATATACGCGCACACACACACATATATATAAACGTATTCTCCGTTGAGATATTGCAGCCGCTGCTGTGTCCAGGCCCAGGAGCCTTAGCACTGTGCTGTGATGTCACTCAATACCACTGACATCACTAGGTGTAAACAACATCTCTCCTTTGCTGTGTATGTGACTATGGAGCTGTTTGGTGATGTCGTCTATTATGGCCTTCATAGAAGCAACAGGAGATTGTTGCATCCATCTAGAACCCTCAGAACTACAGTGCTATGATGTCACTCACTTCCACAGGCCTTGCAGAGTGTAAACAACAACAACCCAGCTTTGTTGTGTATGTAACCATAGGGATTTGTGATGTCACCTAGAACCTTCACAGCAGCGACAGCTTTATGAGGAGCATCAGCACTGCTCTGCCTGAGCAGAACCATCACCGCCATAGGTTGTCAAATAACCCGGATTTAACCCACACAGGTAAGTCCAATGGGGTGCAGGCATGTCCTCTATGCTTACAGCTTCCCGTGGGTGTTGGTTTGATACCGTTTGGGGACAGCCAAGGAGGCATCTGCAGGCAACAAAGGTAGGTGTGTGCTTGTGTGTGTGTTTCCTATGCAGATCCTAAGCCCAGTGTCACATGCAAGTAGGAGGAGTAAGAAGGGTTCCTGGCAAATCCGGGTTATGGATTGCATTTAAAAAGGCCCCGTGGGAGTGCAATGGGCCCCTGTCTTGCTGCTTAGCAATAATGGTATGGGTTTAGGTTCTGCTGTGTGTACTGGTGGTTGACTGCCCCCCAGCCCAGAGTGTGCATGGAAAATTGTCTGGCAGCCTCCCTGACAGCAAGCAGTGATAGTGCCCATGAAGGGGACCTTGTTGGGCCCGCCCCTTTCACGGTTATCGCTTCTCGGCCTTTTGGCTAAGATCAAGTGTAGTATCTGTTCTTATCAGTTTAATATCTGATACGTCCCCTATCTGGGGACCATATATTAAATGGATTTTTGAGAACGGGGGCCGATTTCGAAGCTTGCTTCCGTCGCCCTATGCATTGACCCGATATGGCAGTATCTTCGGGTACAGTGCACCACCCCCTTACAGGGTTAAAAAGAAAGATTCCTACTTTCATTGCTACCTGCTTGCTGGCTAGCCAGCTAGCCAGCCCTGTGGGCCTTGCTGCTGCTGCAGCCAAAAAACAAAAGGTGGTGCTGCTGCTGCTTCTGCTGCTTCTGCTTCTGCTTGTGTCTGGCCCCTGTTGGAGCGTCCAGGCACAGGACTTCTGCTGCTGCTGACTAAATGGCCTCCTTAATTGGATCATTTGAGTAGCCAGCACACCTGTGCAGGTAGGGCATGACATGATAGGCAGCTGCCTTGATAGCGGGTGGGTGCTGAATGTTCCTAATTGACAAAATAAGATTAATGCTTATGAAGAAATATAAAATCTCATCCCTTCCCCAATATCGCGCCACACCCCTACCCCTTAATTCCCTGGTTGAACGTGATGGACATATGTCTTTTTTCGACCGTACTAACTATGTAACTATGTAACATAACATGGGGGGGGGGGGTCTCCTGGCTGTTCACACAGGTGTGTCATTGCTGTACATTGACCATGCATTGCTTCTGTGGTATTGCAAAGGCAAAGACAAATGCTTCCAGCCATCCATTGCACTAATGGATTGGTCATCAGCTGGCTGTCTATGTCCCGCATCAATATAGACCAAAGTACAGAGGGTTAGGCTATGCTATTGTGCACCTACCTGATGCATCAGAAGGTGCGAGGCCCTTGCTAAATTCTGTGCACAGACTTTGAGATCTATACTTTAGACTGTATCTAAACCTGCTCCAACATGGACTGACATTCTGGCCTACTTTCAGCCGATGCGACTTGTCTGTCGCTGAACAGTCGCTTTTTATGTATTCAGCACCTATGTATAATGTTGTAAAAATGCTCTAGAAGCTAAAGTCGCAGAAATGTCACACATATTTGGCCTGCAACTTTCTGTGCGACAAATTCAGACAGGAAAAATCAGTATAAATCCTTAGAAAATTATCCCCCAGTGTCTCCATCTGCTGGCGGTATTGAATAAGCATTGCTGCACTGATGGGGTATGCATTAGACAAAAAAAAAGAAGAAAAAGAAGAATAATACGCCCAGAAAAGAGGCGAAAAGGAGAAAAACGTAAAAAAACGTGAAAAAAAAGTAAGAGGAAGAGAAGGGAAAAAAAGGTGGAAATGGGTTTAAAAGTGATTTCGGCGGAGAAATATATATATATATATATATATATATATATATATATATATATATACGCGCACACACACACATATATATAAACGTATTCTCCGTTGAGATATTGCAGCCGCTGCTGTGTCCAGGCCCAGGAGCCTTAGCACTGTGCTGTGATGTCACTCAATACCACTGACATCACTAGGTGTAAACAACATCTCTCCTTTGCTGTGTATGTGACTATGGAGCTGTTTGGTGATGTCGTCTATTATGGCCTTCATAGAAGCAACAGGAGATTGTTGCATCCATCTAGAACCCTCAGAACTACAGTGCTATGATGTCACTCACTTCCACAGGCCTTGCAGAGTGTAAACAACAACAACCCAGCTTTGTTGTGTATGTAACCATAGGGATTTGTGATGTCACCTAGAACCTTCACAGCAGCGACAGCTTTATGAGGAGCATCAGCACTGCTCTGCCTGAGCAGAACCATCACCGCCATAGGTTGTCAAATAACCCGGATTTAACCCACACAGGTAAGTCCAATGGGGTGCAGGCATGTCCTCTATGCTTACAGCTTCCCGTGGGTGTTGGTTTGATACCGTTTGGGGACAGCCAAGGAGGCATCTGCAGGCAACAAAGGTAGGTGTGTGCTTGTGTGTGTGTTTCCTATGCAGATCCTAAGCCCAGTGTCACATGCAAGTAGGAGGAGTAAGAAGGGTTCCTGGCAAATCCGGGTTATGGATTGCATTTAAAAAGGCCCCGTGGGAGTGCAATGGGCCCCTGTCTTGCTGCTTAGCAATAATGGTATGGGTTTAGGTTCTGCTGTGTGTACTGGTGGTTGACTGCCCCCCAGCCCAGAGTGTGCATGGAAAATTGTCTGGCAGCCTCCCTGACAGCAAGCAGTGATAGTGCCCATGAAGGGGACCTTGTTGGGCCCGCCCCTTTCACGGTTATCGCTTCTCGGCCTTTTGGCTAAGATCAAGTGTAGTATCTGTTCTTATCAGTTTAATATCTGATACGTCCCCTATCTGGGGACCATATATTAAATGGATTTTTGAGAACGGGGGCCGATTTCGAAGCTTGCTTCCGTCGCCCTATGCATTGACCCGATATGGCAGTATCTTCGGGTACAGTGCACCACCCCCTTACAGGGTTAAAAAGAAAGATTCCTACTTTCATTGCTACCTGCTTGCTGGCTAGCCAGCTAGCCAGCCCTGTGGGCCTTGCTGCTGCTGCAGCCAAAAAACAAAAGGTGGTGCTGCTGCTGCTTCTGCTGCTTCTGCTTCTGCTTGTGTCTGGCCCCTGTTGGAGCGTCCAGGCACAGGACTTCTGCTGCTGCTGACTAAATGGCCTCCTTAATTGGATCATTTGAGTAGCCAGCACACCTGTGCAGGTAGGGCATGACATGATAGGCAGCTGCCTTGATAGCGGGTGGGTGCTGAATGTTCCTAATTGACAAAATAAGATTAATGCTTATGAAGAAATATAAAATCTCATCCCTTCCCCAATATCGCGCCACACCCCTACCCCTTAATTCCCTGGTTGAACGTGATGGACATATGTCTTTTTTCGACCGTACTAACTATGTAACTATGTAACATAACATGGGGGGGGGGGGGTCTCCTGGCTGTTCACACAGGTGTGTCATTGCTGTACATTGACCATGCATTGCTTCTGTGGTATTGCAAAGGCAAAGACAAATGCTTCCAGCCATCCATTGCACTAATGGATTGGTCATCAGCTGGCTGTCTATGTCCCGCATCAATATAGACCAAAGTACAGAGGGTTAGGCTATGCTATTGTGCACCTACCTGATGCATCAGAAGGTGCGAGGCCCTTGCTAAATTCTGTGCACAGACTTTGAGATCTATACTTTAGACTGTATCTAAACCTGCTCCAACATGGACTGACATTCTGGCCTACTTTCAGCCGATGCGACTTGTCTGTCGCTGAACAGTCGCTTTTTATGTATTCAGCACCTATGTATAATGTTGTAAAAATGCTCTAGAAGCTAAAGTCGCAGAAATGTCACACATATTTGGCCTGCAACTTTCTGTGCGACAAATTCAGACAGGAAAAATCAGTATAAATCCTTAGAAAATTATCCCCCAGTGTCTCCATCTGCTGGCGGTATTGAATAAGCATTGCTGCACTGATGGGGTATGCATTAGACAAAAAAAAAGAAGAAAAAGAAGAATAATACGCCCAGAAAAGAGGCGAAAAGGAGAAAAACGTAAAAAAACGTGAAAAAAAAGTAAGAGGAAGAGAAGGGAAAAAAAGGTGGAAATGGGTTTAAAAGTGATTTCGGCGGAGAAATATATATATATATATATATATATATATATATATATATATATATATATACGCGCACACACACACATATATATAAACGTATTCTCCGTTGAGATATTGCAGCCGCTGCTGTGTCCAGGCCCAGGAGCCTTAGCACTGTGCTGTGATGTCACTCAATACCACTGACATCACTAGGTGTAAACAACATCTCTCCTTTGCTGTGTATGTGACTATGGAGCTGTTTGGTGATGTCGTCTATTATGGCCTTCATAGAAGCAACAGGAGATTGTTGCATCCATCTAGAACCCTCAGAACTACAGTGCTATGATGTCACTCACTTCCACAGGCCTTGCAGAGTGTAAACAACAACAACCCAGCTTTGTTGTGTATGTAACCATAGGGATTTGTGATGTCACCTAGAACCTTCACAGCAGCGACAGCTTTATGAGGAGCATCAGCACTGCTCTGCCTGAGCAGAACCATCACCGCCATAGGTTGTCAAATAACCCGGATTTAACCCACACAGGTAAGTCCAATGGGGTGCAGGCATGTCCTCTATGCTTACAGCTTCCCGTGGGTGTTGGTTTGATACCGTTTGGGGACAGCCAAGGAGGCATCTGCAGGCAACAAAGGTAGGTGTGTGCTTGTGTGTGTGTTTCCTATGCAGATCCTAAGCCCAGTGTCACATGCAAGTAGGAGGAGTAAGAAGGGTTCCTGGCAAATCCGGGTTATGGATTGCATTTAAAAAGGCCCCGTGGGAGTGCAATGGGCCCCTGTCTTGCTGCTTAGCAATAATGGTATGGGTTTAGGTTCTGCTGTGTGTACTGGTGGTTGACTGCCCCCCAGCCCAGAGTGTGCATGGAAAATTGTCTGGCAGCCTCCCTGACAGCAAGCAGTGATAGTGCCCATGAAGGGGACCTTGTTGGGCCCGCCCCTTTCACGGTTATCGCTTCTCGGCCTTTTGGCTAAGATCAAGTGTAGTATCTGCTTGCTTGATCTGGCTGGAAGGTGCCCGGGGTACCCGCTCCTTTTCCCTGGGGGATCGTCCCATCTATATGGTGGGACTAAACCCCCTTGCTGACATCAGGGTAGCGGCTTAGTCCCCGGGCAACGAGGAGCGATCACCACCTACCTGCCTGCAGTAGGGGAGGTGTTTTTTCTGCGATGGAGGAGGCTGGCAAGAAAGAAGAGCCTGCTGGAGGTGTACCTAGCTACGCCAGACTACGAAATGGAGTCCGAATTACTCTCTTGGATGCTGGAAAGAAGGAGAGAGGTTTATTCTTCGTGGTGGAGGAAATTTTGTTCCAGCTTTTTGAGCTGAGGAAGGACCAGATATTATCCATGCTGGAATTTCCAAGAAGTGGAGTCTATGATGTGGTTCTGGTTTCGGAGGAGGACTATGGTGTGTTCTGCAATAAAGCATTGCTGTGGAAGTCGCACCCTGTGTTGGGAGGGGTAGAGATTACTCCCCATTTCCCGACTCGGGAAAGACTTATAACTGTGAGGATGTACAGTCCGTATATCACAGAAGAGGAGATTGTTTTGTTCCTTTCTAGATTCTGTGAGGAGGTGAAGCCAAAAGGCAAGATCTATAATCAATATGGACTTTGGACGACAAAGTGGAAATTTCAAGTGAAGTTTCAGAAAGCACCTGATGGAAAGCTAATTTATCCCCCAGGGCGTTTTAAGATTGGCCCAGTAAATGGGGACCTGTTCTTTTCAGGCATGGACGACTTTTGTCGAAAGTGTAAAAGGTATGGCCATAGGAAAGATTTTTGTGATATTATTTGGTGCTATAAATGCCAAGAAGAAGGCCATGAGCCAGAAGCATGTAAGGTGAAGAAAAAGTGTCATCTATGTGGTGATGAGGGACACTTGGCAGGAATGTGTCCTAAGAAGAAGAGGAAGAAAAAGGAGGTTATGAAACGAAGTAGGGAGGAGGAAACTGATGTGAGGGAAGAACCTGAAGAGGAGGAAACTCCAACCAGGAAAGTGATGGAGGAGAAGAAAAGGAAAGAAAATGAAGAAGAATATGTAACGGTAGAGTATGGAGGCTCTCTTGATGTTGTCTTCAAGAGTGTGTCAAAAAAAGAGAAAAAAGCCTTTGACGAGGATTTGGGAAATCTGAAAGAAAGATTGGGAATCAAAGTCAATGAAGCAAGGGATAAAGTCTATTGTTCCTTTCACGCAGATATAGATAGATTTGTGGAAACATACAAGGTTCCAGCGTGGCTGGCGATTCCAGCCAAAAGTGAGATGCTGAGTGGATCTATCACTTGTGGTTTCTTAGACTTCTTGATGGTCTTTGCATGGAGAAGAGGAATGACATTTGGGTAATTTTTCTTTAAGAAATTATAGCATGGTTAGTTTTGGTTTAATTATTTTTTTATGTTTTAAATATGGTTTCTTTTATTGTTTAAAAAAAAAAAAAAAAAAAAGATAAAGGAATAAAGAAAAACGGTTTTTCCTGATGATGAACAAAAAATCAAGCTCAAATAAGATCTTAGAGCTCTGATGGAGTTCTGAGGGTTAAAAAAAAAAAAAAAAAAAAAAAAAAAAAAAAAAAAAAAAAAAAAATCTGTTCTTATCAGTTTAATATCTGATACGTCCCCTATCTGGGGACCATATATTAAATGGATTTTTGAGAACGGGGGCCGATTTCGAAGCTTGCTTCCGTCGCCCTATGCATTGACCCGATATGGCAGTATCTTCGGGTACAGTGCACCACCCCCTTACAGGGTTAAAAAGAAAGATTCCTACTTTCATTGCTACCTGCTTGCTGGCTAGCCAGCTAGCCAGCCCTGTGGGCCTTGCTGCTGCTGCAGCCAAAAAACAAAAGGTGGTGCTGCTGCTGCTTCTGCTGCTTCTGCTTCTGCTTGTGTCTGGCCCCTGTTGGAGCGTCCAGGCACAGGACTTCTGCTGCTGCTGACTAAATGGCCTCCTTAATTGGATCATTTGAGTAGCCAGCACACCTGTGCAGGTAGGGCATGACATGATAGGCAGCTGCCTTGATAGCGGGTGGGTGCTGAATGTTCCTAATTGACAAAATAAGATTAATGCTTATGAAGAAATATAAAATCTCATCCCTTCCCCAATATCGCGCCACACCCCTACCCCTTAATTCCCTGGTTGAACGTGATGGACATATGTCTTTTTTCGACCGTACTAACTATGTAACTATGTAACATAACATGGGGGGGGGGGGGTCTCCTGGCTGTTCACACAGGTGTGTCATTGCTGTACATTGACCATGCATTGCTTCTGTGGTATTGCAAAGGCAAAGACAAATGCTTCCAGCCATCCATTGCACTAATGGATTGGTCATCAGCTGGCTGTCTATGTCCCGCATCAATATAGACCAAAGTACAGAGGGTTAGGCTATGCTATTGTGCACCTACCTGATGCATCAGAAGGTGCGAGGCCCTTGCTAAATTCTGTGCACAGACTTTGAGATCTATACTTTAGACTGTATCTAAACCTGCTCCAACATGGACTGACATTCTGGCCTACTTTCAGCCGATGCGACTTGTCTGTCGCTGAACAGTCGCTTTTTATGTATTCAGCACCTATGTATAATGTTGTAAAAATGCTCTAGAAGCTAAAGTCGCAGAAATGTCACACATATTTGGCCTGCAACTTTCTGTGCGACAAATTCAGACAGGAAAAATCAGTATAAATCCTTAGAAAATTATCCCCCAGTGTCTCCATCTGCTGGCGGTATTGAATAAGCATTGCTGCACTGATGGGGTATGCATTAGACAAAAAAAAAGAAGAAAAAGAAGAATAATACGCCCAGAAAAGAGGCGAAAAGGAGAAAAACGTAAAAAAACGTGAAAAAAAAGTAAGAGGAAGAGAAGGGAAAAAAAGGTGGAAATGGGTTTAAAAGTGATTTCGGCGGAGAAATATATATATATATATATATATATATATATATATATATATATATATACGCGCACACACACACATATATATAAACGTATTCTCCGTTGAGATATTGCAGCCGCTGCTGTGTCCAGGCCCAGGAGCCTTAGCACTGTGCTGTGATGTCACTCAATACCACTGACATCACTAGGTGTAAACAACATCTCTCCTTTGCTGTGTATGTGACTATGGAGCTGTTTGGTGATGTCGTCTATTATGGCCTTCATAGAAGCAACAGGAGATTGTTGCATCCATCTAGAACCCTCAGAACTACAGTGCTATGATGTCACTCACTTCCACAGGCCTTGCAGAGTGTAAACAACAACAACCCAGCTTTGTTGTGTATGTAACCATAGGGATTTGTGATGTCACCTAGAACCTTCACAGCAGCGACAGCTTTATGAGGAGCATCAGCACTGCTCTGCCTGAGCAGAACCATCACCGCCATAGGTTGTCAAATAACCCGGATTTAACCCACACAGGTAAGTCCAATGGGGTGCAGGCATGTCCTCTATGCTTACAGCTTCCCGTGGGTGTTGGTTTGATACCGTTTGGGGACAGCCAAGGAGGCATCTGCAGGCAACAAAGGTAGGTGTGTGCTTGTGTGTGTGTTTCCTATGCAGATCCTAAGCCCAGTGTCACATGCAAGTAGGAGGAGTAAGAAGGGTTCCTGGCAAATCCGGGTTATGGATTGCATTTAAAAAGGCCCCGTGGGAGTGCAATGGGCCCCTGTCTTGCTGCTTAGCAATAATGGTATGGGTTTAGGTTCTGCTGTGTGTACTGGTGGTTGACTGCCCCCCAGCCCAGAGTGTGCATGGAAAATTGTCTGGCAGCCTCCCTGACAGCAAGCAGTGATAGTGCCCATGAAGGGGACCTTGTTGGGCCCGCCCCTTTCACGGTTATCGCTTCTCGGCCTTTTGGCTAAGATCAAGTGTAGTATCTGTTCTTATCAGTTTAATATCTGATACGTCCCCTATCTGGGGACCATATATTAAATGGATTTTTGAGAACGGGGGCCGATTTCGAAGCTTGCTTCCGTCGCCCTATGCATTGACCCGATATGGCAGTATCTTCGGGTACAGTGCACCACCCCCTTACAGGGTTAAAAAGAAAGATTCCTACTTTCATTGCTACCTGCTTGCTGGCTAGCCAGCTAGCCAGCCCTGTGGGCCTTGCTGCTGCTGCAGCCAAAAAACAAAAGGTGGTGCTGCTGCTGCTTCTGCTGCTTCTGCTTCTGCTTGTGTCTGGCCCCTGTTGGAGCGTCCAGGCACAGGACTTCTGCTGCTGCTGACTAAATGGCCTCCTTAATTGGATCATTTGAGTAGCCAGCACACCTGTGCAGGTAGGGCATGACATGATAGGCAGCTGCCTTGATAGCGGGTGGGTGCTGAATGTTCCTAATTGACAAAATAAGATTAATGCTTATGAAGAAATATAAAATCTCATCCCTTCCCCAATATCGCGCCACACCCCTACCCCTTAATTCCCTGGTTGAACGTGATGGACATATGTCTTTTTTCGACCGTACTAACTATGTAACTATGTAACATAACATGGGGGGGGGGGGGTCTCCTGGCTGTTCACACAGGTGTGTCATTGCTGTACATTGACCATGCATTGCTTCTGTGGTATTGCAAAGGCAAAGACAAATGCTTCCAGCCATCCATTGCACTAATGGATTGGTCATCAGCTGGCTGTCTATGTCCCGCATCAATATAGACCAAAGTACAGAGGGTTAGGCTATGCTATTGTGCACCTACCTGATGCATCAGAAGGTGCGAGGCCCTTGCTAAATTCTGTGCACAGACTTTGAGATCTATACTTTAGACTGTATCTAAACCTGCTCCAACATGGACTGACATTCTGGCCTACTTTCAGCCGATGCGACTTGTCTGTCGCTGAACAGTCGCTTTTTATGTATTCAGCACCTATGTATAATGTTGTAAAAATGCTCTAGAAGCTAAAGTCGCAGAAATGTCACACATATTTGGCCTGCAACTTTCTGTGCGACAAATTCAGACAGGAAAAATCAGTATAAATCCTTAGAAAATTATCCCCCAGTGTCTCCATCTGCTGGCGGTATTGAATAAGCATTGCTGCACTGATGGGGTATGCATTAGACAAAAAAAAAGAAGAAAAAGAAGAATAATACGCCCAGAAAAGAGGCGAAAAGGAGAAAAACGTAAAAAAACGTGAAAAAAAAGTAAGAGGAAGAGAAGGGAAAAAAAGGTGGAAATGGGTTTAAAAGTGATTTCGGCGGAGAAATATATATATATATATATATATATATATATATATATATATATATATATATATATACGCGCACACACACACATATATATAAACGTATTCTCCGTTGAGATATTGCAGCCGCTGCTGTGTCCAGGCCCAGGAGCCTTAGCACTGTGCTGTGATGTCACTCAATACCACTGACATCACTAGGTGTAAACAACATCTCTCCTTTGCTGTGTATGTGACTATGGAGCTGTTTGGTGATGTCGTCTATTATGGCCTTCATAGAAGCAACAGGAGATTGTTGCATCCATCTAGAACCCTCAGAACTACAGTGCTATGATGTCACTCACTTCCACAGGCCTTGCAGAGTGTAAACAACAACAACCCAGCTTTGTTGTGTATGTAACCATAGGGATTTGTGATGTCACCTAGAACCTTCACAGCAGCGACAGCTTTATGAGGAGCATCAGCACTGCTCTGCCTGAGCAGAACCATCACCGCCATAGGTTGTCAAATAACCCGGATTTAACCCACACAGGTAAGTCCAATGGGGTGCAGGCATGTCCTCTATGCTTACAGCTTCCCGTGGGTGTTGGTTTGATACCGTTTGGGGACAGCCAAGGAGGCATCTGCAGGCAACAAAGGTAGGTGTGTGCTTGTGTGTGTGTTTCCTATGCAGATCCTAAGCCCAGTGTCACATGCAAGTAGGAGGAGTAAGAAGGGTTCCTGGCAAATCCGGGTTATGGATTGCATTTAAAAAGGCCCCGTGGGAGTGCAATGGGCCCCTGTCTTGCTGCTTAGCAATAATGGTATGGGTTTAGGTTCTGCTGTGTGTACTGGTGGTTGACTGCCCCCCAGCCCAGAGTGTGCATGGAAAATTGTCTGGCAGCCTCCCTGACAGCAAGCAGTGATAGTGCCCATGAAGGGGACCTTGTTGGGCCCGCCCCTTTCACGGTTATCGCTTCTCGGCCTTTTGGCTAAGATCAAGTGTAGTATCTGTTCTTATCAGTTTAATATCTGATACGTCCCCTATCTGGGGACCATATATTAAATGGATTTTTGAGAACGGGGGCCGATTTCGAAGCTTGCTTCCGTCGCCCTATGCATTGACCCGATATGGCAGTATCTTCGGGTACAGTGCACCACCCCCTTACAGGGTTAAAAAGAAAGATTCCTACTTTCATTGCTACCTGCTTGCTGGCTAGCCAGCTAGCCAGCCCTGTGGGCCTTGCTGCTGCTGCAGCCAAAAAACAAAAGGTGGTGCTGCTGCTGCTTCTGCTGCTTCTGCTTCTGCTTGTGTCTGGCCCCTGTTGGAGCGTCCAGGCACAGGACTTCTGCTGCTGCTGACTAAATGGCCTCCTTAATTGGATCATTTGAGTAGCCAGCACACCTGTGCAGGTAGGGCATGACATGATAGGCAGCTGCCTTGATAGCGGGTGGGTGCTGAATGTTCCTAATTGACAAAATAAGATTAATGCTTATGAAGAAATATAAAATCTCATCCCTTCCCCAATATCGCGCCACACCCCTACCCCTTAATTCCCTGGTTGAACGTGATGGACATATGTCTTTTTTCGACCGTACTAACTATGTAACTATGTAACATAACATGGGGGGGGGGGGGTCTCCTGGCTGTTCACACAGGTGTGTCATTGCTGTACATTGACCATGCATTGCTTCTGTGGTATTGCAAAGGCAAAGACAAATGCTTCCAGCCATCCATTGCACTAATGGATTGGTCATCAGCTGGCTGTCTATGTCCCGCATCAATATAGACCAAAGTACAGAGGGTTAGGCTATGCTATTGTGCACCTACCTGATGCATCAGAAGGTGCGAGGCCCTTGCTAAATTCTGTGCACAGACTTTGAGATCTATACTTTAGACTGTATCTAAACCTGCTCCAACATGGACTGACATTCTGGCCTACTTTCAGCCGATGCGACTTGTCTGTCGCTGAACAGTCGCTTTTTATGTATTCAGCACCTATGTATAATGTTGTAAAAATGCTCTAGAAGCTAAAGTCGCAGAAATGTCACACATATTTGGCCTGCAACTTTCTGTGCGACAAATTCAGACAGGAAAAATCAGTATAAATCCTTAGAAAATTATCCCCCAGTGTCTCCATCTGCTGGCGGTATTGAATAAGCATTGCTGCACTGATGGGGTATGCATTAGACAAAAAAAAAGAAGAAAAAGAAGAATAATACGCCCAGAAAAGAGGCGAAAAGGAGAAAAACGTAAAAAAACGTGAAAAAAAAGTAAGAGGAAGAGAAGGGAAAAAAAGGTGGAAATGGGTTTAAAAGTGATTTCGGCGGAGAAATATATATATATATATATATATATATATATATATATATATACGCGCACACACACACATATATATAAACGTATTCTCCGTTGAGATATTGCAGCCGCTGCTGTGTCCAGGCCCAGGAGCCTTAGCACTGTGCTGTGATGTCACTCAATACCACTGACATCACTAGGTGTAAACAACATCTCTCCTTTGCTGTGTATGTGACTATGGAGCTGTTTGGTGATGTCGTCTATTATGGCCTTCATAGAAGCAACAGGAGATTGTTGCATCCATCTAGAACCCTCAGAACTACAGTGCTATGATGTCACTCACTTCCACAGGCCTTGCAGAGTGTAAACAACAACAACCCAGCTTTGTTGTGTATGTAACCATAGGGATTTGTGATGTCACCTAGAACCTTCACAGCAGCGACAGCTTTATGAGGAGCATCAGCACTGCTCTGCCTGAGCAGAACCATCACCGCCATAGGTTGTCAAATAACCCGGATTTAACCCACACAGGTAAGTCCAATGGGGTGCAGGCATGTCCTCTATGCTTACAGCTTCCCGTGGGTGTTGGTTTGATACCGTTTGGGGACAGCCAAGGAGGCATCTGCAGGCAACAAAGGTAGGTGTGTGCTTGTGTGTGTGTTTCCTATGCAGATCCTAAGCCCAGTGTCACATGCAAGTAGGAGGAGTAAGAAGGGTTCCTGGCAAATCCGGGTTATGGATTGCATTTAAAAAGGCCCCGTGGGAGTGCAATGGGCCCCTGTCTTGCTGCTTAGCAATAATGGTATGGGTTTAGGTTCTGCTGTGTGTACTGGTGGTTGACTGCCCCCCAGCCCAGAGTGTGCATGGAAAATTGTCTGGCAGCCTCCCTGACAGCAAGCAGTGATAGTGCCCATGAAGGGGACCTTGTTGGGCCCGCCCCTTTCACGGTTATCGCTTCTCGGCCTTTTGGCTAAGATCAAGTGTAGTATCTGTTCTTATCAGTTTAATATCTGATACGTCCCCTATCTGGGGACCATATATTAAATGGATTTTTGAGAACGGGGGCCGATTTCGAAGCTTGCTTCCGTCGCCCTATGCATTGACCCGATATGGCAGTATCTTCGGGTACAGTGCACCACCCCCTTACAGGGTTAAAAAGAAAGATTCCTACTTTCATTGCTACCTGCTTGCTGGCTAGCCAGCTAGCCAGCCCTGTGGGCCTTGCTGCTGCTGCAGCCAAAAAACAAAAGGTGGTGCTGCTGCTGCTTCTGCTGCTTCTGCTTCTGCTTGTGTCTGGCCCCTGTTGGAGCGTCCAGGCACAGGACTTCTGCTGCTGCTGACTAAATGGCCTCCTTAATTGGATCATTTGAGTAGCCAGCACACCTGTGCAGGTAGGGCATGACATGATAGGCAGCTGCCTTGATAGCGGGTGGGTGCTGAATGTTCCTAATTGACAAAATAAGATTAATGCTTATGAAGAAATATAAAATCTCATCCCTTCCCCAATATCGCGCCACACCCCTACCCCTTAATTCCCTGGTTGAACGTGATGGACATATGTCTTTTTTCGACCGTACTAACTATGTAACTATGTAACATAACATGGGGGGGGGGGGGTCTCCTGGCTGTTCACACAGGTGTGTCATTGCTGTACATTGACCATGCATTGCTTCTGTGGTATTGCAAAGGCAAAGACAAATGCTTCCAGCCATCCATTGCACTAATGGATTGGTCATCAGCTGGCTGTCTATGTCCCGCATCAATATAGACCAAAGTACAGAGGGTTAGGCTATGCTATTGTGCACCTACCTGATGCATCAGAAGGTGCGAGGCCCTTGCTAAATTCTGTGCACAGACTTTGAGATCTATACTTTAGACTGTATCTAAACCTGCTCCAACATGGACTGACATTCTGGCCTACTTTCAGCCGATGCGACTTGTCTGTCGCTGAACAGTCGCTTTTTATGTATTCAGCACCTATGTATAATGTTGTAAAAATGCTCTAGAAGCTAAAGTCGCAGAAATGTCACACATATTTGGCCTGCAACTTTCTGTGCGACAAATTCAGACAGGAAAAATCAGTATAAATCCTTAGAAAATTATCCCCCAGTGTCTCCATCTGCTGGCGGTATTGAATAAGCATTGCTGCACTGATGGGGTATGCATTAGACAAAAAAAAAGAAGAAAAAGAAGAATAATACGCCCAGAAAAGAGGCGAAAAGGAGAAAAACGTAAAAAAACGTGAAAAAAAAGTAAGAGGAAGAGAAGGGAAAAAAAGGTGGAAATGGGTTTAAAAGTGATTTCGGCGGAGAAATATTATATATATATATATATATATATATATATATATATATATATACGCGCACACACACACATATATATAAACGTATTCTCCGTTGAGATATTGCAGCCGCTGCTGTGTCCAGGCCCAGGAGCCTTAGCACTGTGCTGTGATGTCACTCAATACCACTGACATCACTAGGTGTAAACAACATCTCTCCTTTGCTGTGTATGTGACTATGGAGCTGTTTGGTGATGTCGTCTATTATGGCCTTCATAGAAGCAACAGGAGATTGTTGCATCCATCTAGAACCCTCAGAACTACAGTGCTATGATGTCACTCACTTCCACAGGCCTTGCAGAGTGTAAACAACAACAACCCAGCTTTGTTGTGTATGTAACCATAGGGATTTGTGATGTCACCTAGAACCTTCACAGCAGCGACAGCTTTATGAGGAGCATCAGCACTGCTCTGCCTGAGCAGAACCATCACCGCCATAGGTTGTCAAATAACCCGGATTTAACCCACACAGGTAAGTCCAATGGGGTGCAGGCATGTCCTCTATGCTTACAGCTTCCCGTGGGTGTTGGTTTGATACCGTTTGGGGACAGCCAAGGAGGCATCTGCAGGCAACAAAGGTAGGTGTGTGCTTGTGTGTGTGTTTCCTATGCAGATCCTAAGCCCAGTGTCACATGCAAGTAGGAGGAGTAAGAAGGGTTCCTGGCAAATCCGGGTTATGGATTGCATTTAAAAAGGCCCGTGGGAGTGCAATGGGCCCCTGTCTTGCTGCTTAGCAATAATGGTATGGGTTTAGGTTCTGCTGTGTGTACTGGTGGTTGACTGCCCCCCAGCCCAGAGTGTGCATGGAAAATTGTCTGGCAGCCTCCCTGACAGCAAGCAGTGATAGTGCCCATGAAGGGGACCTTGTTGGGCCCGCCCCTTTCACGGTTATCGCTTCTCGGCCTTTTGGCTAAGATCAAGTGTAGTATCTGTTCTTATCAGTTTAATATCTGATACGTCCCCTATCTGGGGACCATATATTAAATGGATTTTTGAGAACGGGGGCCGATTTCGAAGCTTGCTTCCGTCGCCCTATGCATTGACCCGATATGGCAGTATCTTCGGGTACAGTGCACCACCCCCTTACAGGGTTAAAAAGAAAGATTCCTACTTTCATTGCTACCTGCTTGCTGGCTAGCCAGCTAGCCAGCCCTGTGGGCCTTGCTGCTGCTGCAGCCAAAAACAAAAGGTGGTGCTGCTGCTGCTTCTGCTGCTTCTGCTTCTGCTTGTGTCTGGCCCCTGTTGGAGCGTCCAGGCACAGGACTTCTGCTGCTGCTGACTAAATGGCCTCCTTAATTGGATCATTTGAGTAGCCAGCACACCTGTGCAGGTAGGGCATGACATGATAGGCAGCTGCCTTGATAGCGGGTGGGTGCTGAATGTTCCTAATTGACAAAATAAGATTAATGCTTATGAAGAAATATAAAATCTCATCCCTTCCCCAATATCGCGCCACACCCCTACCCCTTAATTCCCTGGTTGAACGTGATGGACATATGTCTTTTTTCGACCGTACTAACTATGTAACTATGTAACATAACATGGGGGGGGGGGGTCTCCTGGCTGTTCACACAGGTGTGTCATTGCTGTACATTGACCATGCATTGCTTCTGTGGTATTGCAAAGGCAAAGACAAATGCTTCCAGCCATCCATTGCACTAATGGATTGGTCATCAGCTGGCTGTCTATGTCCCGCATCAATATAGACCAAAGTACAGAGGGTTAGGCTATGCTATTGTGCACCTACCTGATGCATCAGAAGGTGCGAGGCCCTTGCTAAATTCTGTGCACAGACTTTGAGATCTATACTTTAGACTGTATCTAAACCTGCTCCAACATGGACTGACATTCTGGCCTACTTTCAGCCGATGCGACTTGTCTGTCGCTGAACAGTCGCTTTTTATGTATTCAGCACCTATGTATAATGTTGTAAAAATGCTCTAGAAGCTAAAGTCGCAGAAATGTCACACATATTTGGCCTGCAACTTTCTGTGCGACAAATTCAGACAGGAAAAATCAGTATAAATCCTTAGAAAATTATCCCCCAGTGTCTCCATCTGCTGGCGGTATTGAATAAGCATTGCTGCACTGATGGGGTATGCATTAGACAAAAAAAAAGAAGAAAAAGAAGAATAATACGCCCAGAAAAGAGGCGAAAAGGAGAAAAACGTAAAAAACGTGAAAAAAAAGTAAGAGGAAGAGAAGGGAAAAAAAGGTGGAAATGGGTTTAAAAGTGATTTCGGCGGAGAAATATATATATATATATATATATATATATATATATATATATATATATACGCGCACACACACACATATATATAAACGTATTCTCCGTTGAGATATTGCAGCCGCTGCTGTGTCCAGGCCCAGGAGCCTTAGCACTGTGCTGTGATGTCACTCAATACCACTGACAATCACTAGGTGTAAACAACATCTCTCCTTTGCTGTGTATGTGATATGGAGCTGTTTGGTGATGTCGTCTATTATGGCCTTCATAGAAGCAACAGGAGATTGTTGCATCCATCTAGAACCCTCAGAACTACAGTGCTATGATGTCACTCACTTCCACAGGCCTTGCAGAGTGTAAACAACAACAACCCAGCTTTGTTGTGTATGTAACCATAGGGATTTGTGATGTCACCTAGAACCTTCACAGCAGCGACAGCTTTATGAGGAGCATCAGCACTGCTCTGCCTGAGCAGAACCATCACCGCCATAGGTTGTCAAATAACCCGGATTTAACCCACACAGGTAAGTCCAATGGGTGCAGGCATGTCCTCTATGCTACAGCTTCCCGTGGGTGTTGGTTTGATACCGTTTGGGGACAGCCAAGGAGGCATCTGCAGGCAACAAAGGTAGGTGTGTGCTTGTGTGTGTGTTTCCTATGCAGATCCTAAGCCCAGTGTCACATGCAAGTAGGAGGAGTAAGAAGGGTTCCTGGCAAATCCGGGTTATGGATTGCATTTAAAAAGGCCCCGTGGGAGTGCAATGGGCCCCTGTCTTGCTGCTTAGCATAATGGTATGGGTTTTAGGTTCTGCTGTGTGTACTGGTGGTTGACTGCCCCCCAGCCAGAGTGTGCATGGAAAATTGTCTGGCAGCCTCCCTGACAGCAAGCAGTGATAGTGCCCATGAAGGGGACCTTGTTGGGCCCGCCCCTTTCACGGTTATCGCTTCTCGGCCTTTTGGCTAAGATCAAGTGTAGTATCTGTTCTTATCAGTTTAATATCTGATACGTCCCCTATCTGGGGACCATATATTAAATGGATTTTTGAGAACGGGGGCCGATTTCGAAGCTTGCTTCCGTCGCCCTATGCATTGACCCGATATGGCAGTATCTTCGGGTACAGTGCACCACCCCCTTACAGGGTTAAAAAGAAAGATTCCTACTTTCATTGCTACCTGCTTGCTGGCTAGCCAGCTAGCCAGCCCTGTGGGCCTTGCTGCTGCTGCAGCCAAAAAAACAAAAGGTGGTGCTGCTGCTGCTTCTGCTGCTTCTGCTTCTGCTTGTGTCTGGCCCCTGTTGGAGCGTCCAGGCACAGGACTTCTGCTGCTGCTGACTAAATGGCCTCCTTAATTGGATCATTTGAGTAGCCAGCACACCTGTGCAGGTAGGGCATGACATGATAGGCAGCTGCCTTGATAGCGGGTGGGTGCTGAATGTTCGTTCCTAATTGACAAAATAAGATTAATGCTTATGAAGAAATATAAAATCTCATCCCTTCCCCAATATCGCGCCACACCCCTACCCCTTAATTCCCTGGTTGAACGTGATGGACATATGTCTTTTTTCGACCGTACTAACTATGTAACTATGTAACATAACATGGGGGGGGGGGGTCTCCTGGCTGTTCACACAGGTGTGTCATTGCTGTACATTGACCATGCATTGCTTCTGTGGTATTGCAAAGGCAAAGACAAATGCTTCCAGCCATCCATTGCACTAATGGATTGGTCATCAGCTGGCTGTCTATGTCCCGCATCAATATAGACCAAAGTACAGAGGGTTAGGCTATGCTATTGTGCACCTACCTGATGCATCAGAAGGTGCGAGGCCCTTGCTAAATTCTGTGCACAGACTTTGAGATCTATACTTTAGACTGTATCTAAACCTGCTCCAACATGGACTGACATTCTGGCCTACTTTCAGCCGATGCGACTTGTCTGTCGCTGAACAGTCGCTTTTTATGTATTCAGCACCTATGTATAATGTTGTAAAAATGCTCTAGAAGCTAAAGTCGCAGAAATGTCACACATATTTGGCCTGCAACTTTCTGTGCGACAAATTCAGACAGGAAAAATCAGTATAAATCCTTAGAAAATTATCCCCCAGTGTCTCCATCTGCTGGCGGTATTGAATAAGCATTGCTGCACTGATGGGGTATGCATTAGACAAAAAAAAAGAAGAAAAAGAAGAATAATACGCCCAGAAAAGAGGCGAAAAGGAGAAAAACGTAAAAAAACGTGAAAAAAAAGTAAGAGGAAGAGAAGGGAAAAAAAGGTGGAAATGGGTTTAAAAGTGATTTCGGCGGAGAAATATATATATATATATATATATATATATATATATATATATATATACGCGCACACACACACATATATATAAACGTATTCTCCGTTGAGATATTGCAGCCGCTGCTGTGTCCAGGCCCAGGAGCCTTAGCACTGTGCTGTGATGTCACTCAATACCACTGACATCACTAGGTGTAAACAACATCTCTCCTTTGCTGTGTATGTGACTATGGAGCTGTTTGGTGATGTCGTCTATTATGGCCTTCATAGAAGCAACAGGAGATTGTTGCATCCATCTAGAACCCTCAGAACTACAGTGCTATGATGTCACTCACTTCCACAGGCCTTGCAGAGTGTAAACAACAACAACCCAGCTTTGTTGTGTATGTAACCATAGGGATTTGTGATGTCACCTAGAACCTTCACAGCAGCGACAGCTTTATGAGGAGCATCAGCACTGCTCTGCCTGAGCAGAACCATCACCGCCATAGGTTGTCAAATAACCCGGATTTAACCCACACAGGTAAGTCCAATGGGGTGCAGGCATGTCCTCTATGCTTACAGCTTCCCGTGGGTGTTGGTTTGATACCGTTTGGGGACAGCCAAGGAGGCATCTGCAGGCAACAAAGGTAGGTGTGTGCTTGTGTGTGTGTTTCCTATGCAGATCCTAAGCCCAGTGTCACATGCAAGTAGGAGGAGTAAGAAGGGTTCCTGGCAAATCCGGGTTATGGATTGCATTTAAAAAGGCCCCGTGGGAGTGCAATGGGCCCCTGTCTTGCTGCTTAGCAATAATGGTATGGGTTTAGGTTCTGCTGTGTGTACTGGTGGTTGACTGCCCCCCAGCCCAGAGTGTGCATGGAAAATTGTCTGGCAGCCTCCCTGACAGCAAGCAGTGATAGTGCCCATGAAGGGGACCTTGTTGGGCCCGCCCCTTTCACGGTTATCGCTTCTCGGCCTTTTGGCTAAGATCAAGTGTAGTATCTGTTCTTATCAGTTTAATATCTGATACGTCCCCTATCTGGGGACCATATATTAAATGGATTTTTGAGAACGGGGGCCGATTTCGAAGCTTGCTTCCGTCGCCCTATGCATTGACCCGATATGGCAGTATCTTCGGGTACAGTGCACCACCCCCTTACAGGGTTAAAAAGAAAGATTCCTACTTTCATTGCTACCTGCTTGCTGGCTAGCCAGCTAGCCAGCCCTGTGGGCCTTGCTGCTGCTGCAGCCAAAAAACAAAAGGTGGTGCTGCTGCTGCTTCTGCTGCTTCTGCTTCTGCTTGTGTCTGGCCCCTGTTGGAGCGTCCAGGCACAGGACTTCTGCTGCTGCTGACTAAATGGCCTCCTTAATTGGATCATTTGAGTAGCCAGCACACCTGTGCAGGTAGGGCATGACATGATAGGCAGCTGCCTTGATAGCGGGTGGGTGCTGAATGTTCCTAATTGACAAAATAAGATTAATGCTTATGAAGAAATATAAAATCTCATCCCTTCCCCAATATCGCGCCACACCCCTACCCCTTAATTCCCTGGTTGAACGTGATGGACATATGTCTTTTTTCGACCGTACTAACTATGTAACTATGTAACATAACATGGGGGGGGGGGGTCTCCTGGCTGTTCACACAGGTGTGTCATTGCTGTACATTGACCATGCATTGCTTCTGTGGTATTGCAAAGGCAAAGACAAATGCTTCCAGCCATCCATTGCACTAATGGATTGGTGATCAGCTGGCTGTCTATGTCCCGCATCAATATAGACCAAAGTACAGAGGGTTAGGCTATGCTATTGTGCACCTACCTGATGCATCAGAAGGTGCGAGGCCCTTGCTAAATTCTGTGCACAGACTTTGAGATCTATACTTTAGACTGTATCTAAACCTGCTCCAACATGGACTGACATTCTGGCCTACTTTCAGCCGATGCGACTTGTCTGTCGCTGAACAGTCGCTTTTTATGTATTCAGCACCTATGTATAATGTTGTAAAAATGCTCTAGAAGCTAAAGTCGCAGAAATGTCACACATATTTGGCCTGCAACTTTCTGTGCGACAAATTCAGACAGGAAAAATCAGTATAAATCCTTAGAAAATTATCCCCCAGTGTCTCCATCTGCTGGCGGTATTGAATAAGCATTGCTGCACTGATGGGGTATGCATTAGACAAAAAAAAAGAAGAAAAAGAAGAATAATACGCCCAGAAAAGAGGCGAAAAGGAGAAAAACGTAAAAAAACGTGAAAAAAAAGTAAGAGGAAGAGAAGGGAAAAAAAGGTGGAAATGGGTTTAAAAGTGATTTCGGCGGAGAAATATATATATATATATATATATATATATATATATATATATATATATACGCGCACACACACACATATATATAAACGTATTCTCCGTTGAGATATTGCAGCCGCTGCTGTGTCCAGGCCCAGGAGCCTTAGCACTGTGCTGTGATGTCACTCAATACCACTGACATCACTAGGTGTAAACAACATCTCTCCTTTGCTGTGTATGTGACTATGGAGCTGTTTGGTGATGTCGTCTATTATGGCCTTCATAGAAGCAACAGGAGATTGTTGCATCCATCTAGAACCCTCAGAACTACAGTGCTATGATGTCACTCACTTCCACAGGCCTTGCAGAGTGTAAACAACAACAACCCAGCTTTGTTGTGTATGTAACCATAGGGATTTGTGATGTCACCTAGAACCTTCACAGCAGCGACAGCTTTATGAGGAGCATCAGCACTGCTCTGCCTGAGCAGAACCATCACCGCCATAGGTTGTCAAATAACCCGGATTTAACCCACACAGGTAAGTCCAATGGGGTGCAGGCATGTCCTCTATGCTTACAGCTTCCCGTGGGTGTTGGTTTGATACCGTTTGGGGACAGCCAAGGAGGCATCTGCAGGCAACAAAGGTAGGTGTGTGCTTGTGTGTGTGTTTCCTATGCAGATCCTAAGCCCAGTGTCACATGCAAGTAGGAGGAGTAAGAAGGGTTCCTGGCAAATCCGGGTTATGGATTGCATTTAAAAAGGCCCCGTGGGAGTGCAATGGGCCCCTGTCTTGCTGCTTAGCAATAATGGTATGGGTTTAGGTTCTGCTGTGTGTACTGGTGGTTGACTGCCCCCCAGCCCAGAGTGTGCATGGAAAATTGTCTGGCAGCCTCCCTGACAGCAAGCAGTGATAGTGCCCATGAAGGGGACCTTGTTGGGCCCGCCCCTTTCACGGTTATCGCTTCTCGGCCTTTTGGCTAAGATCAAGTGTAGTATCTGTTCTTATCAGTTTAATATCTGATACGTCCCCTATCTGGGGACCATATATTAAATGGATTTTTGAGAACGGGGGCCGATTTCGAAGCTTGCTTCCGTCGCCCTATGCATTGACCCGATATGGCAGTATCTTCGGGTACAGTGCACCACCCCCCTTACAGGGTTAAAAAGAAAGATTCCTACTTTCATTGCTACCTGCTTGCTGGCTAGCCAGCTAGCCAGCCCTGTGGGCCTTGCTGCTGCTGCAGCCAAAAAACAAAAGGTGGTGCTGCTGCTGCTTCTGCTGCTTCTGCTTCTGCTTGTGTCTGGCCCCTGTTGGAGCGTCCAGGCACAGGACTTCTGCTGCTGCTGACTAAATGGCCTCCTTAATTGGATCATTTGAGTAGCCAGCACACCTGTGCAGGTAGGGCATGACATGATAGGCAGCTGCCTTGATAGCGGGTGGGTGCTGAATGTTCCTAATTGACAAAATAAGATTAATGCTTATGAAGAAATATAAAATCTCATCCCTTCCCCAATATCGCGCCACACCCCTACCCCTTAATTCCCTGGTTGAACGTGATGGACATATGTCTTTTTTCGACCGTACTAACTATGTAACTATGTAACATAACATGGTGGGGGGGGGTCTCCTGGCTGTTCACACAGGTGTGTCATTGCTGTACATTGACCATGCATTGCTTCTGT
>NW_026609464.1:0-31460 GCF_029499605.1 Hyla sarda
GGAGGACTCTTGGGGGCGGCGAACCAGGAGGCCTCTTGGGGGACGGCGATCCAGGAGGCCTCTTGGGGGGCGGCGACCAAGGAGGCCTCTTGGGGGCGGCGACCCAGGAGTCCTCTTAGGGGGCGGCGGCCTAGGAGGACTCTTGGGGGGCGGCGGCCTAGGAGGACTCTTGGGGGCGGCGACCCAGGAGGCCTCTTAGGGGGCGGCGGCCTAGGAGGACTCTTGGCGGCGGAGACCCAGGAGTCCTCTTAGGGGGCGGTGGCCTAGGAGGACTCTTAGGGGGCGGCGGCCTAGGAGGACTCTAGGGGGGCTGCGACCCAGGAGGCCTCTTGGGGGCGGCGACCCAGGAGGCCTCTTGGGGGGCGGAAACCTAGGAGGCCTCTTGGGGGCGGCAACCTAGGAGGCCTCTTGGGGGACGGCGATCCAGGAGGCATCTTGGGGGGTGGAAACCTAGGATGCCTCTTGGGGGGCGTCGAACCAGGAGGCCTCTTGGGGGACGGCGATCCAGGAGGCCTCTTGGGGGGCGGCGACCAAGGAGGCCTCTTAGGGGCGGCGACCCAGGAGTCCTCTTAGGGGGCGGCAGCCTAGGAGGACTCTTGGGGGGCGGCGGCCTAGGAGGACTCTTGGGGGCGGCGACCCAGGAGGCCTCTTGGGGGCGGCGACCCAGGAGGCCTCTTAGGGGGCGGCGGCCTAGGAGGACTCTTGGCGGCGGCGACCCAGGAGTCCTCTTAGGGGGCGGCGGCCTAGGAGGACTCTTGGGAGGCGGCGGCCTAGGAGGACTCTTGGGGGCGGCGAACCAGGAGGCCTCTTGGGGGGCGGCAACCTAGGAGGCCTCTTGGGGGGGCAGACACCCAGGAGGCCTCTTGGGGGGCAGGGGCCTAGGAGGACTCTTAGGGGGCGGCGGCCTAGGAGGACTCTTGGGAGGCGGCGGCCTAGGAGGACTCTTGGGGGCGGCGAACCAGGAGGCCTCTTGGGGGGCGGCAACCTAGGAGGCCTCTTGGGGGGGCAGACACCCAGGAGGCCTCTTGGGGGGCGGCGGCCTAGGAGGACTCTTGGCGGTGGAGACCCAGGAGGACTCTTGGGGGGCGGCGACCCAGGAGGCCTCTTGGGGGGCGGCAACCTAGGAGACCTCTTGGGGGGGCGGACACCCAGGAGGCCTCTTGGGGGGCGGCGGCCTAGGAGGACTCTTGGCGGCGGAGACCCAGGAGGCCTCTTGGGGGACGGCGATCCAGGAGGCCTCTTGGGGGGCGGCGACCAAGGAGGCCTCTTGGGGGCGGCAACCTAGGAGGCCTCTTGGGGGACGGTGATCCAGGAGGCTTCTTGGGGGGGGCGGAAACCTAGGATGCCTCTTGGGGGTAGGCGACCCAGGAGGACTCTTGGTGGGCGGAAACCTAGGAGGCCTCTTGGGGGCGGCGGCCTAGGAGGACTCTTGGGGGCGGCGAACCAGGAGGCCTCTTGGGGGGCGGCAACCTAGGAGGCCTCTTGGGGGGGCAGACACCCAGGAGGCCTCTTGGGGGGCGACGGCCTAGGAGAACTCTTGGCGGTGGAGACCCAGGAGGACTCTTGGGGGGCGGCGACCCAGGAGGCCTCTTGGGGGGCGGCGACCAAGGAGGCCTCTTGGGGGCGGCGACCCAGGAATCCTCTTAGGGGGCGGCGGCCTAGGAGGACTCTTGGGGGGCGGCAACCTAGGAGGCCTCTTGTGGGACGGCGATCCAGGAGGCATCTTGGGGGGTGGAAACCTAGGATGCCTCTTGGGGGGCGGCGAACCAGGAGGCCTCTTAGGGGGCGGCGGCCTAGGAGGACTCTTGGGGGGCGGCGGCCTAGGAGGACTCTTGGGGGCGGCGACCCAGGAGGCCTCTTAGGGGGCGGCGGCCTAGGAGGCCTCTTGGGGGGCGGCAGCCTAGGAGGACTCTTGGGGGGCAGCGGCAACCTAGGAGGACTCTTGGGGGCGGCGAACCAGGAGGCCTCTTGGGGGACGGCGATCCAGGAGGCCTCTTGGGGGGCGGCGACCAAGGAGGCCTCTTGGGGGCGGCGACCCAGGAGTCCTCTTAGGGGGCGGCGGCCTAGGAGGACTCTTGGGGGGCGGCGGCCTAGGAGGACTCTTGGGGGCGGCGACCCAGGAGGCCTCTTAGGGGGCGGCGGCCTAGGAGGACTCTTGGCGGCGGAGACCCAGGAGTCCTCTTAGGGGGCGGTGGCCTAGGAGGACTCTTAGGGGGCGGCGGCCTAGGAGGACTCTAGGGGGGCTGCGACCCAGGAGGCCTCTTGGGGGCGGCGACCCAGGAGGCCTCTTGGGGGGCGGAAACCTAGGAGGCCTCTTGGGGGCGGCAACCTAGGAGGCCTCTTGGGGGACGGCGATCCAGGAGGCATCTTGGGGGGTGGAAACCTAGGATGCCTCTTGGGGGGCGTCGAACTAGGAGGCCTCTTGGGGGACGGCGATCCAGGAGGCCTCTTGGGGGGCGGCGACCAAGGAGGCCTCTTGGGGGCGGCGACCCAGGAGTCCTCTTAGGGGGCGGCAGCCTAGGAGGACTCTTGGGGGGCGGCGGCCTAGGAGGACTCTTGGGGGCGGCGACCCAGGAGGCCTCTTGGGGGCGGCGACCCAGGAGGCCTCTTAGGGGGCGGCGGCCTAGGAGGACTCTTGGCGGCGGCGACCCAGGAGTCCTCTTAGGGGGCGGCGGCCTAGGAGGACTCTTGGGAGGCGGCGGCCTAGGAGGACTCTTGGGGGCGGCGAACCAGGAGGCCTCTTGGGGGGCGGCAACCTAGGAGGCCTCTTGGGGGGGCAGACACCCAGGAGGCCTCTTGGGGGGCAGGGGCCTAGGAGGACTCTTAGGGGGCGGCGGCCTAGGAGGACTCTTGGGAGGCGGCGGCCTAGGAGGACTCTTGGGGGCGGCGAACCAGGAGGCCTCTTGGGGGGCGGCAACCTAGGAGGCCTCTTGGGGGGGCAGACACCCAGGAGGCCTCTTGGGGGGCGGCGGCCTAGGAGGACTCTTGGCGGTGGAGACCCAGGAGGACTCTTGGGGGGCGGCGACCCAGGAGGCCTCTTGGGGGGCGGCAACCTAGGAGACCTCTTGGGGGGGCGGACACCCAGGAGGCCTCTTGGGGGGCGGCGGCCTAGGAGGACTCTTGGCGGCGGAGACCCAGGAGGCCTCTTGGGGGACGGCGATCCAGGAGGCCTCTTGGGGGGCGGCGACCAAGGAGGCCTCTTGGGGGCGGCAACCTAGGAGGCCTCTTGGGGGACGGTGATCCAGGAGGCTTCTTGGGGGGGGCGGAAACCTAGGATGCCTCTTGGGGGTAGGCGACCCAGGAGGACTCTTGGTGGGCGGAAACCTAGGAGGCCTCTTGGGGGCGGCGGCCTAGGAGGACTCTTGGGGGCGGCGAACCAGGAGGCCTCTTGGGGGGCGGCAACCTAGGAGGCCTCTTGGGGGGGCAGACACCCAGGAGGCCTCTTGGGGGGCGACGGCCTAGGAGGACTCTTGGCGGTGGAGACCCAGGAGGACTCTTGGGGGGCGGCGACCCAGGAGGCCTCTTGGGGGGCGGCAACCTAGGAGACCTCTTGGGGGGGCGGACACCCAGGAGGCCTCTTGGGGGGCGGCGGCCTAGGAGGACTCTTGGCGGCGGAGACCCAGGAGGCCTCTTGGGGGACGGCGATCCAGGAGGCCTCTTGGGGGGCGGCGACCAAGGAGGCCTCTTGGGGGCGGCAACCTAGGAGGCCTCTTGGGGGACGGTGATCCAGGAGGCTTCTTGGGGGGGGCGGAAACCTAGGATGCCTCTTGGGGGTAGGCGACCCAGGAGGACTCTTGGTGGGCGGAAACCTAGGAGGCCTCTTGGGGGCGGCAACCTAGGAGGCCTCTTGGGGGACGGCGATCCAGGAGGCATCTTGGGGGGCGGAAACCTAGGATGCCTCTTGGGGGGCGGCGAACAAGGAGGCCTTTTGGGGAACGGCGATCCAGGAGCCCTCTTGGGGGGCGTCGACCAAGGAGGCCTCTTGGGGCGGCGACCCAGGAGTCCTCTTAGGGGTGGCGACCCAGGAGGCCTCTTAGGGGGCGGGGGCCTAGGAGGACTCTTGGCGGCGGAGACCCAGGAGTCCTCTTAGGGGTGGTGGCCTAGGAGGACTCTTGGGGGGCTGCGACCCAGGAGGCCTCTTGGGGGAGGCGACCCAGGAGGCCTCTTGGGGGGCGGAAACCTAGGAGGACTCTAGGGGGGCTGTGACCCAGGAGGCCTCTTGGGGGCGGCGACCCAGGAGGCCTCTTGAGGGGCGGAAACCTAGGAGGCCTCTTGGGGGCGGCAACCTAGGAGGCCTCTTTGGGGACGGCGATCCAGGAGGCCTCTTGGGGGGCGGCGACCCAGGAGGCCTCTTGGGGGCGGCGAACCAGGAGGCCTCTTGGGGGGCGGCAACCTAGGAGGCCTCTTGGGGGGGGGCAGACACCCAGGAGGCCTCTTGGGGGGCGGCGGCCTAGGAGGACTCTTGGCGGTGGAGACCCAGGAGGACTCTTGGGGGGCGGCGACCCAGGAGGCCTCTTGGGGGGCGGCAACCTAGGAGACCTCTTGGGGGGCCGGACACCCAGGAGGCCTCTTAGGGGGCGGCGGCCTAGGAGGACTCTTGGCGGCGGAGACCCAGGAGGCCTCTTGGGGGACGGCGATCCAGGAGGCCTCTTGGGGGGCGGCGACCAAGGAGGCCTCTTGGGGGCGGCAACCTAGGAGGCCTCTTGGGGGACGGTGATCCAGGAGGCTTCTTGGGGGGGGCGGAAACCTAGGATGCCTCTTGGGGGTAGGCAAACCAGGAGGCCACTTGGGGGATGGCGATCCAGGAGGCCTCTTGGGGGGCGGCGACCAAGGAGGCCTCTTGGGGGCGGCGACCCAGGAGTCCTCTTAGGGGGCGGCAGCCTAGGAGGACTCTTGGGGGGCGGCGGCCTAGGAGGACTCTTGGGGGCGGCGAACCAGGAGGCCTCTTGGGGGACGGCGATCCAGGAGGCCTCTTGGGGGGCGGCGACCAAGGAGGCCTCTTGGGGGCGGCGACCCAGGAGTCCTCTTAGGGGGCGGCGGCCTAGGAGGACTCTTGGGGGGCCGCGGCCCAGGAGGACTCTTGGGGGCGGCGACCCAGGAGGCCTCTTAGGGGGCGGCGGCCTAGGAGGACTCTTGGCGGCGGAGACCCAGGAGTCCTCTTAGGGGGGGCGGCGGCCTAGGAGGACTCTAGGGGGGCTGCGACCCAGGAGGCCTCTTGGGGGCGGCGACCCAGGAGGCCTCTTGGGGGGCGGAAACCTAGGAGGCCTCTTGGGGGCGGCGGCCTAGGAGGCCTCTTGGGGGACGGCGATCCAGGAGGCATCTTGGGGGGTGGAAACCTAGGATGCCTCTTGGGGGGCGGCGAACCAGGAGGCCTCTTGGGGGACGGCGATCCAGGAGGCCTCTTGGGGGGCGGCGACCAAGGAGGCCTCTTGGGGGCGGCGACCCAGGAGTCCTCTTAGGGGGCGGCAGCCTAGGAGGACTCTTGGGGGGCGGCGGCCTTGGAGGACTCTTGGGGGCGGCGACCCAGGAGGCCTCTTGGGGGCGGCGACCCAGGAGGCCTCTTAGGGGGCGGCGGCCTAGGAGGACTCTTGGCGGCGGAGACCCAGGAGTCCTCTTAGGGGGCGGTGGCCTAGGAGGACTCTTGGGGGCCGGCGGCCTAGGAGGACTCTAGGGGGGCGGCGACCCAGGAGGACTCTTGGTGGGCGGAAACCTAGGAGGCCTCTTGGGGGCGGCAACCTAGGAGGCCTCTTGGGGGACGGCGATCCAGGAGGCATCTTGGGGGGCGGAAACCTAGGATGCCTCTTGGGGGGCTGCGACCAAGGAGGCCTCTTGGGGCGGCGACCCAGGAGTCCTCTTAGGGGTGGCGGCCTAGGAGGACTCTTGGGGGGCGGCGGCCTAGGAGGACTCTTGGGGGCGGCGACCCAGGAGGCCTCTTAGGGGGCGGGTGCCTAGGAGGACTCTTGGCGGCGGAGACCCAGGAGTCCTCTTAGGGGTGGTGGCCTAGGAGGACTCTTGGGGGGCTGCGACCCAGGAGGCCTCTTGGGGGGCGGCAACCTAGGAGGCCTCTTGGGGGGCAGACACCCAGGAGGCCTCTTGGGGGCGGGTGACCCAGGAGTCCTCTTAGGGGCGGCGGCCTAGGAGGACTCTTGGGGGGCGGCGGCCTTGGAGGACTCTTGGGGGGCGGCGAACCAGGAGGCCTCTTGGGAGACGGCGATCCAGGAGGCCTCTTTGGGGGGCGGCGACCAAGGAGGCCTCTTGGGGGCGGCGACCCAGGAGTCCTCTTAGGGGGCGGTGGCCTAGGAGGACTCTTGGGGGGCTGCGACCCAGGAGGCCTCTTGGGGGAGGCGACCCAGGAGGCCTCTTGGGGGGCGGAAACCTAGGAGGACTCTAGGGGGGCTGTGACCCAGGAGGCCTCTTGGGGGCGGCGACCCAGGATGCCTCTTGAGGGGCGGAAACCTAGGAGGCCTCTTGGGGGCGGCAACCTAGGAGGCCTCTTTGGGGACGGCGATCCAGGAGGCCTCTTGGGGGGCGGCGACCCAGGAGGCCTCTTGGGGGCGGCGACCCAGGAGGCCTCTTAGGTGGCAGCGGCCTAGGAGGACTCTTGGGGGGCGTCGGCCTAGGAGGACTCTTGGGGGGCGGCGGCCTAGGAGGCATCTTGGGGGCGGGGACCCAGGAGGCCTCTTGGGGGCGGCGGCCTAGGAGGACTCTTGGCGGCGGAGACCCAGGAGTCCTCTTAGGGGGCGGTGGCCTAGGAGGACTCTTAGGGGGTGGCGGCATAGGAGGACTCTAGGGGGGCTGCGACCCAGGAGGCCTCTTGGGGGCGGCGACCCAGGAGGCCTCTTGGGGGGCGGAAACCTAGGAGGCCTCTTGGGGGCGGCAACCTAGGACGCCTCTTGGGGGACGGCGATCCAGGAGGCATCTTGGGGGGTGGAAACCTAGGATGCCTCTTGGGGGGCGGCGAACCAGGAGGCCTCTTGGGGGACGGCGATCCAGGAGGCCTCTTGGGGGGCGGCGACCAAGGAGGCCTCTTGGGGGCGGCGACCCAGGAGTCCTCTTAGGGGGCAGCAGCCTAGGAGAACTCTTGGGGGGCGGCGGCCTAGGAGGACTCTTGGGGGCGGCGACCCAGGAGGCCTCTTGGGGGCGGCGACCCAGGAGGCCTCTTAGGGGGCGGCGGCCTAGGAGGACTCTTGGCGGCGGCGACCCAGGAGTCCTCTTAGGGGGCGGCGGCCTAGGAGGACTCTTGGGAGGCGGCGGCCTAGGAGGACTCTTGGGGGCGGCGAACCAGGAGGCCTCTTGGGGGGTGGCAACTTAGGAGGCCTCTTGGGGGGGCAGACACCCAGGAGGCCTCTTGGGGGGCAGCGGCCTAGGAGGACTCTTGGCGGTGGAGACCCAGGAGGACTCTTGGGGGGCGGCGACCCAGGAGGCCTCTTGGGGGGCGTTAACCTAGGAGACCTCTTGGGGGGGCGGACACCCAGGAGGCCTCTTGGGGGGCGGCGGCCTAGGAGGACTCTTGGCGGCGGAGACCCAGGAGGCCTCTTGGGGGACGGCGATCCAGGAGGCCTCTTGGGGGGCGGCGACCTAGGAGGCCTCTTGGGGGCGGCAACCTAGGAGGCCTCTTGGGGGACGGCGATCCAGGAGGCGTCTTGGGGGGTGGAAACCTAGGATGCCTCTTGGGGGGCGGCGAACCAGGAGGCCTCTTGGGGGACGGCGATCCAGGAGGCCTCTTGGGGGGCGGCGACCAAGGAGGCCTCTTGGGGGCGGCGACCCAGGAGTCCTCTTAGGGGGCGGCAGCCTAGGAGGACTCTTGGGGGGCGGCGGCCTAGGAGGACTCTTGGGGGCGGCGACCCAGGAGGCCTCTTGGGGGCGGCGACCCAGGAGGCCTCTTAGGGGGCGGCGGCCTAGGAGGACTCTTGGCGGCGGAGACCCAGGAGGCCTCTTAGGGGGCGGCGGCCGAGGAGGACTCTTGGCGGCGGAGACCCAGGAGTCCTCTTAGGGGGCGGTGGCCTAGGAGGACTCTTGGGGGCCGGCGGCCTAGGAGGACTCTAGGGGGGCGGCGACCCAGGAGGACTCTTGGTGGGCGGAAACCTAGGAGGCCTCTTGGGGGCGGCAACCTAGGAGGCCTCTTGGGGGACGGCGATCCAGGAGGCATCTTGGGGGGCGGAAACCTAGGATGCCTCTTGGGGGGCGGCGAACAAGGAGGCCTTTTGGGGGACGGCGATCCAGGAGCCATCTTGGGGGGCGTCGACCAAGGAGGCCTCTTGGGGCGGCGACCCAGGAGTCCTCTTAGGGGTGGCGGCCTAGGAGGACTCTTGGGGGGCGGCGGCCTAGGAGGACTCTTGGGGGCGGCGACCCAGGAGGCCTCTTAGGGGGCGGCGGCCTAGGAGGACTCTTGGCGACGGAGACCCAGGAGTCCTCTTAGGGGTGGTGGCCTAGGAGGACTCTTGGGGGGCTGCGACCCAGGAGGACTCTTGGGGGAGGCGACCCAGGAGGCCTCTTGGGGGCGGAAACCTAGGATGCCTCTTGGGGGCCGGCGATCCAGGAGGCCTCTTGGGGGGCGGCGACCAAGGAGGCCTCTTGGGGGCGGCGACCCAGGAGTCCTCTTAGGGGGCGGCGGCCTAGGAGGACTCTTGGGGGGCGGCAACCTAGGAGGCCTCTTGGGGGACGGCGATCCAGGAGGCCTCTTGGGGGACGGCGATCCAGGAGGCCTCTTGGGGGGCGGCGACCAAGGAGGCCTCTTGGGGACGGCGACCCAGGAGTCCTCTTAGGGGGCGGCGGCCTAGGAGGACTCTTGGGGGGCGGCGGCCTAGGAGGACTCTTGGGGGCGGCGACCCAGGAGGCCTCTTAGGGGGCGGCAGCCTAGGAGGACTCTTGGGGGGCGGCGGCCTAGGAGGACTCTTGGGGGCGGCGACCCAGGAGGCCTCTTGGGGGCGGCGACCCAGGAGGCCTCTTAGGGGGCGGCGGCCTAGGAGGACTCTTGGCGGCGGAGACCCAGGAGGCCTCTTAGGGGGCGGCGGCCTAGGAGGACTCTTGGCGGCGGAGACCCAGGAGTCCTCTTAGGGGGCGGTGGCCTAGGAGGACTCTTGGGGGCCGGCGGCCTAGGAGGACTCTAGGGGGGCGGCGACCCAGGAGGACTCTTGGTGGGCGGAAACCTAGGAGGCCTCTTGGGGGCGGCAACCTAGGAGGCCTCTTGGGGGACGGCGGCCTAGGAGGACTCTTGGGGGCGGCGACCCAGGAGGCCTCTTGGGGGCGGCGACCCAGGAGGCCTCTTAGGGGGCGGCGGCCTTGGAGGACTCTTGGCGGCGGCGACCCAGGAGTCCTCTTAGGGGGCGGCGGCCTAGGAGGACTCTTGGGAGGCGGCGGCCTAGGAGGACTCTTGGGGGCGGCGAACCAGGAGGCCTCTTGGGGGCGGCGAACCAGGAGGCCTCTTGGGGGACGGCGATCCAGGAGGCCTCTTGGGGGGCGGCGACCAAGGAGGCCTCTTGGGGGCGGCGACCCAGGAGTCCTCTTAGGGGGCGGCGGCCTAGGAGGACTCTTGGGGGGCGGCAACCTAGGAGGCCTCTTGGGGGACGGCGATCCAGGAGGCCTCTTGGGGGACGGCGATCCAGGAGGCCTCTTGGGGGGCGGCGACCAAGGAGGCCTCTTGGGGGCGGCGACCCAGGAGTCCTCTTAGGGGGTGGCGGCCTAGGAGGACTCTTGGGGGGCGGCGGCCTAGGAGGACTCTTGGGGGCGGCGACCCAGGAGGCCTCTTAGGGGGCGGCGGCCTAGGAGGACTCTTGGGGGCGGCGAACCAGGAGGCCTCTTGGGGGCGGCGAACCAGGAGGCCTCTTGGGGGACGGCGATCCAGGAGGCCTCTTGGGGGGCGGCGACCAAGGAGGCCTCTTGGGGGCGGCGACCCAGGAGTCCTCTTAGGGGGCGGCGGCCTAGGAGGACTCTTGGGGGGCGGCAACCTAGGAGGCCTCTTGGGGGACGGCGATCCAGGAGGCCTCTTGGGGGACGGCGATCCAGGAGGCCTCTTGGGGGGCGGCGACCAAGGAGGCCTCTTGGGGGCGGCGACCCAGGAGTCCTCTTAGGGGGCGGCGGCCTAGGAGGACTCTTGGGGGGCGGCGGCCTAGGAGGACTCTTGGGGGCGGCGACCCAGGAGGCCTCTTAGGGGGCGGCGGCCTAGGAGGACTCTTGGCGGCGGAGACCCAGGAGTCCTCTTAGGGGGTGGTGGCCTAGGAGGACTCTAGGGGGGCTGCGACCCAGGAGGCCTCTTGGGGGCGGGGACCCAGGAGGCCTCTTGGGGGGCGGAAACCTAGGAGGCCTCTTGGGGGCGGCAACCTAGGAGGCCTCTTGGGGGACGGCGATCCAGGAGGCATCTTGGGGGGTGGAAACCTAGGATGCCCCTGGGGGGGCGGCGAACCAGGAGGCCTCTTGGGGGACGGCGATCCAGGAGGCCTCTTGGGGGGCGGCGACCAAGGAGGCCTCTTGGGGGCGGCGACCCAGGAGTCCTCTTAGGGGGCGGCAGCCTAGGAGGACTCTTGGGGGGCGGCGGCCTAGGAGGACTCTTGGGGGCGGCGACCCAGGAGGCCTCTTGGGGGCGGCGACCCAGGAGGCCTCTTAGGGGGCGGCGACCCAGGAGTCCTCTTAGGGGGCGGCGGCCTAGGAGGACTCTTGGGAGGCGGCGGCCTAGGAGGACTCTTGGGGGCGGCGACCCAGGAGGCCTCTTGGGGGCGGCGACCCAGGAGGCCTCTTAGGGGGCGGCGACCCAGGAGTCCTCTTAGGGGGCGGCGGCCTAGGAGGCCTCTTGGGGGGCGGCAACCTAGGAGGCCTCTTGGGGGGGCAGACACCCAGGAGGCCTCTTGGGGGGCGGCGGCCTAGGAGGACTCTTGGCGGTGGAGACCCAGGAGGACTCTTGGGGGGCGGCGACCCAGGAGGCCTCTTGGGGGGCGGCAACCTAGGAGACCTCTTGGGGGGGGCGGACACCCAGGAGGTCTCTTGGGGGGCGGCGGCCTAGGAGGACTCTTGGCGGCGGAGACCCAGGAGGCCTCTTGGGGGACGGCGATCCAGGAGGCCTCTTGGGGGGCGGTGACCAAGGAGGCCTCTTGGGGGCGGCAACCTAGGAGGCCTCTTGGGGGGCGGCGACCCAGGAGTCCTCTTGGGGAGCAGCGACCCAGGAGGCCTCTTGGGGGTGGCAACCCAGGAGGCCTCTTAGGGGGCGGCGGCCTAGGAGGACTCTTGGGGAGCGACGGCACAGGAGGACTCTTGGCGGCAGTGACCCAGGAGGACTCTTGAGGGGTGGCGACCCAGGAGGCCTCTTGGGGGGTGGCAACCTAGGAGGCCTCTTGGGAGGCAGACACCCAGGAGGCCTCTTGGGGGGCGGCGACCCAGGAGGCCTCTTGGGGAGCAGCGACAAAGGAGGCCTCTTGGGGGCGGCAACCCAGGAGGCCTTTTAGGGGGCGGCGGCCTAGGAGGACTCTTGGGGGGAGATGGCACAGGGGGACTCTTGGCGGTGGAGACCCAGGAGGACTCTTGGGGGGCGGCGACCCAGGAGGCCTCTTGGGGGGCGGCAACCTAGGAGGCCTCTTGGGGGGCAGACACCCAGGAGGCCTCTTGGGGGCGGCGACCCAGGAGTCCTCTTGGGGAGCAGCGACCCAGGAGGCCTCTTGGGGGCGGTGACCCAGGAGGCCTCTTAGGGGGCGGCGGCCTAGGAGGACTCTTGGGGGGCGACGGCACAGGAGTACTCTTGGCGGCGGAGACCCAGGAGGACTCTTGGGGGGCGGCAACCTAGGAGGCCTCTTGGGGGGCAGACACCCAGGAGGCCTCTTTGGGGGCGGCGGCCTAGGAGGACTCTTGGAGGTGGAGACCCAGGAGGACTCTTGGGGGGCGGCGACCCAGGAGGCCTCTTGGGGGGCGGCAACCTAGGAGACCTCTTGGGGGGGCGGACACCCAGGAGGCCTCTTGGGGGGCGGAGGCCCAGGAGGACTCTTGGCGGCGGAGACCCAGGAGGACTCTTGGGGGAGGGGACCCAGGAGGACTCTTGGGGGCGGCGACCAAAGAGGCCTCTTGGGGGACGGCGATCCAGGAGGCCTCTTGGGGGGCGGCAACCTAGGAGGCCTCTTGGGGGACGGTGATCCAGGAGGCTTCTTGGGGGGCGGAAACCTAGGATGCCTCTTGGGGGCCGGCGATCCAGGAGGCCTCTTGGGGGGCGGCGACCAAGGAGGCCTCTTGGGGGCGGCGACCCAGGAGTCCTCTTAGGGGGCGGCGGCCTAGGAGGACTTTTGGGGGGCGGCGGCCTAGGAGGACTCTTGGGGGCGGCGAACCAGGAGGCCTCTTGGGGGACGGCGATCCAGGAGGCCTCTTGGGGGGCGGCGACCAAGGAGGCCTCTTGGGGGCGGCGACCCAGGAGTCCTCTTAGGGGGCGGCGGCCTAGGAGGACTCTTGGGGGGCGGCAACCTAGGAGGCCTCTGGGGGGCAGACACCCAGGAGGCCTCTTGGGGGCGGCGACCCAGGAGTCCTCTTGGGGAGCAGCGACCCAGGAGGCCTCTTGGGGGCGGTGACCCAGGAGGCCTCTTAGGGGGCGGCGGCCTAGGAGGACTCTTGGGGGGCGGCAACCTAGGAGGCCTCTTGGGGGACGGCGATCCAGGAGGCCTCTTGGGGGACGGCGATCCAGGAGGCCTCTTGGGGGGCGGCGACCAAGGAGGCCTCTTGGGGGCGGCGACCCAGGAGTCCTCTTAGGGGGCGGCGGCCTAGGAGGACTCTTGGGGGGCGGCGGCCTAGGAGGACTCTTGGGGGCGGCGACCCAGGAGGCCTCTTAGGGGGCGGCGGCCTAGGAGGACTCTTGGCGGCGGAGACCCAGGAGTCCTCTTAGGGGGTGGTGGCCTAGGAGGACTCTAGGGGGGCTGCGACCCAGGAGGCCTCTTGGGGGCGGGGACCCAGGAGGCCTCTTGGGGGGCGGAAACCTAGGAGGCCTCTTGGGGGCGGCAACCTAGGAGGCCTCTTGGGGGACGGCGATCCAGGAGGCATCTTGGGGGGTGGAAACCTAGGATGCCCCTGGGGGGGCGGCGAACCAGGAGGCCTCTTGGGGGACGGCGATCCAGGAGGCCTCTTGGGGGGCGGCGACCAAGGAGGCCTCTTGGGGGCGGCGACCCAGGAGTCCTCTTAGGGGGCGGCAGCCTAGGAGGACTCTTGGGGGGCGGCGGCCTAGGAGGACTCTTGGGGGCGGCGACCCAGGAGGCCTCTTGGGGGCGGCGACCCAGGAGGCCTCTTAGGGGGCGGCGACCCAGGAGTCCTCTTAGGGGGCGGCGGCCTAGGAGGACTCTTGGGAGGCGGCGGCCTAGGAGGACTCTTGGGGGCGGCGACCCAGGAGGCCTCTTGGGGGCGGCGACCCAGGAGGCCTCTTAGGGGGCGGCGACCCAGGAGTCCTCTTGGGGGACGGCGATCCAGGAGGCCTCTTGGGGGGCGGCGACCAAGGAGGCCTCTTGGGGGCGGCGACCCAGGAGTCCTCTTAGGGGGCGGCGGCCTAGGAGGACTCTTGGGGGGCGGCGGCCTAGGAGGACTCTTGGGGGCGGCGACCCAGGAGGCCTCTTAGGGGGCGGCGGCCTAGGAGGACTCTTGGCGGCGGAGACCCAGGAGTCCTCTTAGGGGGTGGTGGCCTAGGAGGACTCTAGGGGGGCTGCGACCCAGGAGGCCTCTTGGGGGCGGGGACCCAGGAGGCCTCTTGGGGGGCGGAAACCTAGGAGGCCTCTTGGGGGCGGCAACCTAGGAGGCCTCTTGGGGGACGGCGATCCAGGAGGCATCTTGGGGGGTGGAAACCTAGGATGCCCCTGGGGGGGCGGCGAACCAGGAGGCCTCTTGGGGGACGGCGATCCAGGAGGCCTCTTGGGGGGCGGCGACCAAGGAGGCCTCTTGGGGGCGGCGACCCAGGAGTCCTCTTAGGGGGCGGCAGCCTAGGAGGACTCTTGGGGGGCGGCGGCCTAGGAGGACTCTTGGGGGCGGCGACCCAGGAGGCCTCTTGGGGGCGGCGACCCAGGAGGCCTCTTAGGGGGCGGCGACCCAGGAGTCCTCTTAGGGGGCGGCGGCCTAGGAGGACTCTTGGGAGGCGGCGGCCTAGGAGGACTCTTGGGGGCGGCGACCCAGGAGGCCTCTTGGGGGCGGCGACCCAGGAGGCCTCTTAGGGGGCGGCGACCCAGGAGTCCTCTTAGGGGGCGGCGGCCTAGGAGGCCTCTTGGGGGGCGGCAACCTAGGAGGCCTCTTGGGGGGGCAGACACCCAGGAGGCCTCTTGGGGGGCGGCGGCCTAGGAGGACTCTTGGCGGTGGAGACCCAGGAGGACTCTTGGGGGGCGGCGACCCAGGAGGCCTCTTGGGGGGCGGCAACCTAGGAGACCTCTTGGGGGGGGCGGACACCCAGGAGGTCTCTTGGGGGGCGGCGGCCTAGGAGGACTCTTGGCGGCGGAGACCCAGGAGGCCTCTTGGGGGACGGCGATCCAGGAGGCCTCTTGGGGGGCGGTGACCAAGGAGGCCTCTTGGGGGCGGCAACCTAGGAGGCCTCTTGGGGGGCGGCGACCCAGGAGTCCTCTTGGGGAGCAGCGACCCAGGAGGCCTCTTGGGGGTGGCAACCCAGGAGGCCTCTTAGGGGGCGGCGGCCTAGGAGGACTCTTGGGGAGCGACGGCACAGGAGGACTCTTGGCGGCAGTGACCCAGGAGGACTCTTGAGGGGTGGCGACCCAGGAGGCCTCTTGGGGGGTGGCAACCTAGGAGGCCTCTTGGGAGGCAGACACCCAGGAGGCCTCTTGGGGGGCGGCGACCCAGGAGGCCTCTTGGGGAGCAGCGACAAAGGAGGCCTCTTGGGGGCGGCAACCCAGGAGGCCTTTTAGGGGGCGGCGGCCTAGGAGGACTCTTGGGGGGAGATGGCACAGGGGGACTCTTGGCGGTGGAGACCCAGGAGGACTCTTGGGGGGCGGCGACCCAGGAGGCCTCTTGGGGGGCGGCAACCTAGGAGGCCTCTTGGGGGGCAGACACCCAGGAGGCCTCTTGGGGGCGGCGACCCAGGAGTCCTCTTGGGGAGCAGCGACCCAGGAGGCCTCTTGGGGGCGGTGACCCAGGAGGCCTCTTAGGGGGCGGCGGCCTAGGAGGACTCTTGGGGGGCGACGGCACAGGAGTACTCTTGGCGGCGGAGACCCAGGAGGACTCTTGGGGGGCGGCAACCTAGGAGGCCTCTTGGGGGGCAGACACCCAGGAGGCCTCTTTGGGGGCGGCGGCCTAGGAGGACTCTTGGAGGTGGAGACCCAGGAGGACTCTTGGGGGGCGGCGACCCAGGAGGCCTCTTGGGGGGCGGCAACCTAGGAGACCTCTTGGGGGGGCGGACACCCAGGTGGCCTCTTGGGGGGCGGAGGCCCAGGAGGACTCTTGGCGGCGGAGACCCAGGAGGACTCTTGGGGGAGGGGACCCAGGAGGACTCTTGGGGGCGGCGACCCAAGAGGCCTCTTGGGGGACGGCGATCCAGGAGGCCTCTTGGGGGGCGGCAACCTAGGAGGCCTCTTGGGGGACGGTGATCCAGGAGGCTTCTTGGGGGGCGGAAACCTAGGATGCCTCTTGGGGGCCGGCGATCCAGGAGGCCTCTTGGGGGGCGGCGACCAAGGAGGCCTCTTGGGGGCGGCGACCCAGGAGTCCTCTTAGGGGGCGGCGGCCTAGGAGGACTTTTGGGGGGCGGCGGCCTAGGAGGACTATTGGGGGCGGCGAACCAGGAGGCCTCTTGGGGGACGGCGATCCAGGAGGCCTCTTGGGGGGCGGCGACCAAGGAGGCCTCTTGGGGGCGGCGACCCAGGAGTCCTCTTAGGGGGCGGCGGCCTAGGAGGACTCTTGGGGGGCGGCAACCTAGGAGGCCTCTGGGGGGCAGACACCCAGGAGGCCTCTTGGGGGCGGCGACCCAGGAGTCCTCTTGGGGAGCAGCGACCCAGGAGGCCTCTTGGGGGCGGTGACCCAGGAGGCCTCTTAGGGGGCGGCGGCCTAGGAGGACTCTTGGGGGGCGACGGCACAGGAGGACTCTTGGCGGCGGAGACCCAGGAGGACTCTTGGGGGGCGGCGACCCAGGAGGCCTCTTGGGGGGCGGCAACCTAGGAGGCCTCTTGGGGGGCAGACACCCAGGAGGCCTCTTTGGGGGCGGCGGCCTAGGAGGACTCTTGGCGGTGGAGACCCAGGAGGACTCTTGGGGGGCGGCGACCCAGGAGGCCTCTTGGGGGGCGGCAATCTAGGAGACCTCTTGGGGGGGCGGACACCCAGGAGGCCTCTTGGGGGGCGGAGGCCCAGGAGGACTCTTGGGGGGCGGAGGCCCAGGAGGACTCTTGGCGGCGGAGACCCAGGAGGACTCTTGGGGGAGGGGACCCAGGAGGACTCTTGGGGGCGGCGACCCAAGAGGCCTCTTGGGGGACGGCGATCCAGGAGGCCTCTTGGGGGGCGGCAACCTAGGAGGCCTCTTGGGGGCGGCAACCTAGGAGGCCTCTTGGGGGACGGTGATCCAGGAGGCTTCTTGGGGGGCGGAAACCTAGGATGCCTCTTGGGGGCCGGCGATCCAGGAGGCCTCTTGGGGGGCGGCGACCAAGGAGGCCTCTTGGGTGGCGGCGACCCAGGAGTCCCTCTTAGGGGCGGCGGCCTAGGAGGACTTTTGGGGGGCGGCGGCCTAGAGGACTCTTGGGGGGCGGCGAACCAGGAGGCCTCTTGGGGGACGGCGATCCAGGAGGCCTCTTGGGGGGCGGCGACCAAGGAGGCCTCTTGGGGGCGGCGACCCAGGAGTCCTCTTAGGGGGCGGCGGCCTAGGAGGACTCTTGGGGGGCGGCGGCCTAGGAGGACTCTTGGGGGCGGGCGACCCAGGAGGCCTCTTAGGGGGCGGCGGCCTAGGAGGACTCTTGGCGGCGGAGACCCAGGAGTCCTCTTAGGGGGCTGGTGACCTAGGAGGCCTCTAGGGGGACGGTGATCCAGGAGGCTTCTTGGGGGGGGGCGGAAACCTAGGATGCCTCTTGGGGGTAGGCGAACCAGGAGGCCACTTGGGGGGACGGCGATCCAGGAGGCCTCTTGGGGGGCTGCGACCAAGGAGGCCTCTTGGGGGCGGCGACCCAGGAGTCCTCTTAGGGGGCGGCAGCCTAGGAGGACTCTTGGGGGGGCGGCAGCCTAGGAGGACTCTTGGGGGCGGCGAACCAGGAGGCCTCTTGGGGGCGGCAACCCAGGAGGCCTTTTAGGGGGCGGCGGCCTAGGAGGACTCTTGGGGGGAGATGGCACAGGGGGACTCTTGGCTGGTGGAGACCCAGGAGGACTCTTGGGGGGGCGGCGACCCAGGAGGCCTCTTGGGGGGGCGGCAACCTAGGAGGCCTCTTTGGGGGGCAGACACCCAGGAGGCCTCTTGGGGGGCGGTGACCCCAGGAGTCCTCTTAGGGGCGGCGGCCTAGGAGGACTCTTGGGGGGCGGCGGCCTTGGAGGACTCTTGGGGCGGCGAACCAGGAGGCCTCTTGGGAGACGGCGATCCAGGAGGCCTCTTTGGGGGCGGCGACCATTGGTGGCGGCGACCCAGGAGTCCTCTTAGGGGGCGGTGGCCTAGGAGGACTCTTGGGGGGCTGCGACCCAGGAGGCCTCTTGGGGGAGGCAACCCAGGAGGCCTCTTGGGGGGCGGAAACCTAGGAGGACTCTAGGGGGGCTGTGACCCAGGAGGCCTCTTGGGGGCGGCGACCCAGGATGCCTCTTGAGGGGCGGAAACCTAGGAGGCCTCTTGGGGGCGGCAACCTAGGAGGCCTCTTTGGGGACGGCGATCCAGGAGGCCTCTTGGGGGGCGGCGACCCAGGAGGCCTCTTGGGGGCGGCGACCCAGGAGGCCTCTTAGGTTGGCAGCGGCCTAGGAGGACTCTTGGGGGGCGTCGGCCTAGGAGGACTCTTGGGGGGCGGCGGCCTAGGAGGCCTCTTGGGGGCGGGGACCCAGGAGGCCTCTTGGGGGCGGCGGCCTAGGAGGACTCTTGGCGGCGGAGACCCAGGAGTCCTCTTAGGGGGCGGTGGCCTAGGAGGACTCTTAGGGGGGGTGGCGGCCTAGGAGGACTCTAGGGGGGGCTGCGACCCAGGAGGCCTCTTGGGGGCGGCGACCCAGGAGGCCTCTTGGGGGGCGGAAACCTAGGAGGCCTCTTGGGGGCGGCAACCTAGGACGCCTCTTGGGGGACGGCGATCCAGGAGGCATCTTGGGGGGTGGGAAACCTAGGATGCCTCTTGGGGGGCGGCGAACCAGGAGGCCTCTTGGGGGACGGCGATCCAGGAGGCCTCTTGGGGGGCGGCGACCAAGGAGGCCTCTTGGGGGCGGCGACCCAGGAGTCCTCTTAGGGGGCGGCGGCCTAGGAGGACTCTGGGGGGCGGCAACCTAGGAGGCCTCTTGGGGGGACGGCGATCCAGGAGGCCTCTTGGGGGACGGCGATCCAGAAGGCCTCTTGGGGGGCGGCGACCAAGGAGGCCTCTTGGGGGCGGCGACCCAGGAGTCCTCTTAGGGGGGCGGCGGCCCTAGGAGGACTCTTGGGGGGGCGGCGGCCTAGGAGGACTCTTGGGGGCGGCGACCCAGGAGGCCTCTTAGGGGGCGGCGGCCTAGGAGGACTCTTGGCGGCGGGAGACCCAGGAGTCCTCTTAGGGGGCGGTGACCTAGGAGGCCTCTAGGGGGACGGTGATCCAGGAGGCTTCTCTGGGGGGGGGGCGGAAACCTAGGATGCCTCTTGGGGGTAGGCGAACCAGGAGGGCCACTTGGGGGACGGCGATCCAGGAGGCCTCTTGGGGGGCTGCGACCAAGGAGGCCTCTTGGGGGCGGCGACCCAGGAGTCCTCTTAGGGGGCGGCAGCCTAGGAGGACTCTTGGGGGGCGGGCAAGCCTAGGAGGACTCTTGGGGGGCGGCGAACCAGGAGGCCTCTTGGGGGCGGCAACCCAGGAGGCCTTTTAGGGGGCGGCGGCCTAGGAGGACTCTTGGGGTGAGATGGCACAGGGGGGACTCTTGGCGGTGGAGACCCAGGAGGACTCTTGGGGGGCGGCGACCCAGGAGGCCTCTTGGGGGGGCGGCAACCTAGGAGGCCTCTTGGGGGGCAGACACCCAGGAGGCCTCTTGGGGGCGGAGACCCAGGAGTCCTCTTAGGGGCGGCGGGCCTAGGAGGACTCTTGGGGGGGCGGCGGCCTTGGAGGACTCTTGGGGGGCGGCGAACCAGGAGGCCTCTTGGGAGACGGCGATCCAGGAGGCCTCTTTGGGGGCGGCGACCAAGGAGGCCTCTTGGGGGCGGCGACCCAGGGAGTCCTCTTAGGGGGGCGGTGGCCTAGGAGGACTCTTGGGGGGCTGCGACCCAGGAGGCCTCTTGGGGGGCGGAAACCTAGGAGGACTCTAGGGGGGCTGTGACCCAGGAGGCCTCTTGGGGGCGGCGACCCAGGATGCCTCTTGAGGGGCGGAAACCTAGGAGGCCTCTTGGGGGCGGCAACCTAGGAGGCCTCTTTGGGGACGGCGATCCAGGAGGCCTCTTGGGGGGCGGCGACCCAGGAGGCCTCTTGGGGGCGGCGACCCAGGAGGCCTCTTAGGTGGCAGCGGCCTAGGAGGACTCTTGGGGGGCGTCGGCCTAGGAGGACTCTTGGGGGGCGGCGGCCTAGGAGGCCTCTTGGGGGCGGGGACCCAGGAGGCCTCTTGGGGGCGGCGGCCTAGGAGGACTCTTGGCGGCGGAGACCCAGGAGTCCTCTTAGGGGGCGGTGGCCTAGGAGGACTCTTAGGGGGTGGCGGCCTAGGAGGACTCTAGGGGGGCTGCGACCCAGGAGGCCTCTTGGGGGCGGCGACCCAGGAGGCCTCTTGGGGGGCGGAAACCTAGGAGGCCTCTTGGGGGCGGCAACCTAGGACGCCTCTTGGGGGACGGCGATCCAGGAGGCCTCTTGGGGGGCGGCGACCAAGGAGGCCTCTTGGGGGCGGCGACCCAGGAGTCCTCTTAGGGGGCAGCAGCCTAGGAGGACTCTTGGGGGGCGGCGGCCTAGGAGGACTCTTGGGGGCGGCGACCCAGGAGGCCTCTTGGGGGCGGCGACCCAGGAGGCCTCTTAGGGGGCGGCGGCCTAGGAGGACTCTTGGCGGCGGCGACCCAGGAGTCCTCTTAGGGGGCGGCGGCCTAGGAGGACTCTTGGGAGGCGGCGGCCTAGGAGGACTCTTGGGGGCGGCGAACCAGGAGGCCTCTTGGGGGGCGGCAACTTAGGAGGCCTCTTGGGGGGGCAGACACCCAGGAGGCCTCTTGGGGGGCAGCGGCCTAGGAGGACTCTTGGCGGTGGAGACCCAGGAGGACTCTTGGGGGGCGGCGACCCAGGAGGCCTCTTGGGGGGCGTTAACCTAGGAGACCTCTTGGGGGGGCGGACACCCAGGAGGCCTCTTGGGGGGCGGCGGCCTAGGAGGACTCTTGGCGGCGGAGACCCAGGAGGCCTCTTGGGGGACGGCGATCCAGGAGGCCTCTTGGGGGGCGGCGACCTAGGAGGCCTCTTGGGGGCGGCAACCTAGGAGGCCTCTTGGGGGACGGCGATCCAGGAGGCGTCTTGGGGGGTGGAAACCTAGGATGCCTCTTGGGGGGCGGCGAACCAGGAGGCCTCTTGGGGGACGGCGATCCAGGAGGCCTCTTGGGGGGCGGCGACCAAGGAGGCCTCTTGGGGGCGGCGACCCAGGAGTCCTCTTAGGGGGCGGCAGCCTAGGAGGACTCTTGGGGGGGCGGCGGCCTAGGAGGACTCTTGGGGGCGGCGACCCAGGAGGCCTCTTGGGGGCGGCGACCCAGGAGGCCTCTTAGGGGGCGGCGGCCTAGGAGGACTCTTGGCGGCGGAGACCCAGGAGGCCTCTTAGGGGGCGGCGGCCGAGGAGGACTCTTGGGGGCCGGCGGCCTAGGAGGACTCTAGGGGGGCGGCGACCCAGGAGGACTCTTGGTGGGCGGAAACCTAGGAGGCCTCTTGGGGGCGGCAACCTAGGAGGCCTCTTGGGGGACGGCGATCCAGGAGGCATCTTGGGGGGCGGAAACCTAGGATGCCTCTTGGGGGGCGGCGAACAAGGAGGCCTTTTGGGGGACGGCGATCCAGGAGCCATCTTGGGGGGCGTCGACCAAGGAGGCCTCTTGGGGCGGCGACCCAGGAGTCCTCTTAGGGGTGGCGGCCTAGGAGGACTCTTGGGGGGCGGCGGCCTAGGAGGACTCTTGGGGGGCAGACACCCAGGAGGCCTCTTGGGGGGCGGCGACCCAGGAGGCCTCTTGGGGAGCAGCGACCAAGGAGGCCTCTTGGGGGCGGCAACCCAGGAGGCCTTTTAGGGGGCGGCGGCCTAGGAGGACTCTTGGGGGGAGATGGCACAGGGGGACTCTTGGCGGTGGAGACCCAGGAGGACTCTTGGGGGGCGGCGACCCAGGAGGCCTCTTGGGGGGCGGCAACCTAGGAGGCCTCTTGGGGGGCAGACACCCAGGAGGCCTCTTGGGGGTGGCGACCCAGGAGTCCTCTTGGGGAGCAGCGACCCAGGAGGCCTCTTGGGGGCGGTAACCCAGGAGGCCTCTTAGGGGGCGGCGGCCTAGGAGGACTCTTGGGGGGCGACGGCACAGGAGGACTCTTGGCGGCGGAGACCCAGGAGGACTCTTGGGGGGCGGCGACCCAGGAGGCCTCTTGGGGGGCAGACACCCAGGAGGCCTCTTTGGGGGCGGCGGCCTAGGAGGACTCTTGGCGGTGGAGACCCAGGAGGACTCTTGGGGGGCGGCGACCCAGGAGGCCTCTTGGGGGGCGGCAACCTAGGAGACCTCTTGGGGGGGCGGACACCCAGGAGGCCTCTTGGGGGGCGGAGGCCCAGGAGGACTCTTGGCGGCGGAGACCCAGGAGGACTCTTGGGGGAGGGGACCCAGGAGGACTCTTGGGGGCGGCGACCCAAGAGGCCTCTTGGGGGACGGCGATCCAGGAGGCCTCTTGGGGGGCGGCAACCTAGGAGGCCTCTTGGGGGCGGCAACCTAGGAGGCCTCTTGGGGGGCGGAAACCTAGGATGCCTCTTGGGGGCCGGCGATCCAGGAGGCCTCTTGGGGGGCGGCGACCAAGGAGGCCTCTTGGGGGCGGCGACTCAGGAGTCCTCTTAGGGGGCGGCGGCCTAGGAGGACTTTTGGGGGGCGGCGGCCTAGGAGGACTCTTGGGGGCGGCGAACCAGGAGGCCTCTTGGGGGACGGCGATCCAGGAGGCCTCTTGGGGGACGGCGATCCAGGAGGCCTCTTGGGGGGCGGCGACCAAGGAGGCCTCTTGGGGGCGGCGACCCAGGAATCCTCTTAGGGGGCGGCGGCCTAGGAGGACTCTTGGGGGGCGGCAACCTAGGAGGCCTCTTGTGGGACGGCGATCCAGGAGGCATCTTGGGGGGTGGAAACCTAGGATGCCTCTTGGGGGGCGGCGAACCAGGAGGCCTCTTAGGGGGCGGCGGCCTAGGAGGACTCTTGGGGGGCGGCGGCCTAGGAGGACTCTTGGGGGCGGCGACCCAGGAGGCCTCTTAGGGGGCGGCGGCCTAGGAGGCCTCTTGGGGGGCGGCAGCCTAGGAGGACTCTTGGGGGGCAGCGGCAACCTAGGAGGACTCTTGGGGGCGGCGAACCAGGAGGCCTCTTGGGGGACGGCGATCCAGGAGGCCTCTTGGGGGGCGGCGACCAAGGAGGCCTCTTGGGGGCGGCGACCCAGGAGTTGCTTAGGGGGCGGCGGCCTAGGAGGACTCTTGGGGGGCGGCGGCCTAGGAGGACTCTTGGGGGCGGCGACCCAGGAGGCCTCTTAGGGGGCGGCGGCCTAGGAGGACTCTTGGCGGCGGAGACCCAGGAGTCCTCTTAGGGGGCGGTGGCCTAGGAGGACTCTTAGGGGGCGGCGGCCTAGGAGGACTCTAGGGGGGCTGCGACCCAGGAGGCCTCTTGGGGGCGGCGACCCAGGAGGCCTCTTGGGGGGCGGAAACCTAGGAGGCCTCTTGGGGGCGGCAACCTAGGAGGCCTCTTGGGGGACGGCGATCCAGGAGGCATCTTGGGGGGTGGAAACCTAGGATGCCTCTTGGGGGGCGTCGAACCAGGAGGCCTCTTGGGGGACGGCGATCCAGGAGGCCTCTTGGGGGGCGGCGACCAAGGAGGCCTCTTGGGGGCGGCGACCCAGGAGTCCTCTTAGGGGGTGGCAGCCTAGGAGGACTCTTGGGGGGCGGCGGCCTAGGAGGACTCTTGGGGGCGGCGACCCAGGAGGCCTCTTGGGGGCGGCGACCCAGGAGGCCTCTTAGGGGGCGGCGGCCTAGGAGGACTCTTGGCGGCGGCGACCCAGGAGTCCTCTTAGGGGGCGGCGGCCTAGGAGGACTCTTGGGAGGCGGCGGCCAAGGAGGCCTCTTGGGGGCGGCGACCCAGGAGTCCTCTTAGGGGGCGGCGGCCTAGGAGGACTCTTGGGGGGGCAGACACCCAGGAGGCCTCTTGGGGGGCAGGGGCCTAGGAGGACTCTTAGGGGGCGGCGGCCTAGGAGGACTCTTGGGAGGCGGCGGCCTAGGAGGACTCTTGGGGGCGGCGAACCAGGAGGCCTCTTGGGGGGCGGCAACCTAGGAGGCCTCTTGGGGGGGCAGACACCCAGGAGGCCTCTTGGGGGGCGGCGGCCTAGGAGGACTCTTGGCGGTGGAGACCCAGGAGGACTCTTGGGGGGCGGCGACCCAGGAGGCCTCTTGGGGGGCGGCAACCTAGGAGACCTCTTGGGGGGGCGGACACCCAGGAGGCCTCTTGGGGGGCGGCGGCCTAGGAGGACTCTTGGCGGCGGAGACCCAGGAGGCCTCTTGGGGGACGGCGATCCAGGAGGCCTCTTGGGGGGCGGCGACCAAGGAGGCCTCTTGGGGGCGGCAACCTAGGAGGCCTCTTGGGGGACGGTGATCCAGGAGGCTTCTTGGGGGGGGCGGAAACCTAGGATGCCTCTTGGGGGTAGGCGACCCAGGAGGACTCTTGGTGGGCGGAAACCTAGGAGGCCTCTTGGGGGCGGCGGCCTAGGAGGACTCTTGGGGGCGGCGAACCAGGAGGCCTCTTGGGGGGCGGCAACCTAGGAGGCCTCTTGGGGGGGCAGACACCCAGGAGGCCTCTTGGGGGGCGACGGCCTAGGAGGACTCTTGGCGGTGGAGACCCAGGAGGACTCTTGGGGGGCGGCGACCCAGGAGGCCTCTTGGGGGGCGGCGACCAAGGAGGCCTCTTGGGGGCGGCGACCCAGGAATCCTCTTAGGGGGCGGCGGCCTAGGAGGACTCTTGGGGGGCGGCAACCTAGGAGGCCTCTTGTGGGACGGCGATCCAGGAGGCATCTTGGGGGGTGGAAACCTAGGATGCCTCTTGGGGGGCGGCGAACCAGGAGGCCTCTTAGGGGGCGGCGGCCTAGGAGGACTCTTGGGGGGCGGCGGCCTAGGAGGACTCTTGGGGGCGGCGACCCAGGAGGCCTCTTAGGGGGCGGCGGCCTAGGAGGCCTCTTGGGGGGCGGCAGCCTAGGAGGACTCTTGGGGGGCAGCGGCAACCTAGGAGGACTCTTGGGGGCGGCGAACCAGGAGGCCTCTTGGGGGACGGCGATCCAGGAGGCCTCTTGGGGGGCGGCGACCAAGGAGGCCTCTTGGGGGCGGCGACCCAGGAGTCCTCTTAGGGGGCGGCGGCCTAGGAGGACTCTTGGGGGGCGGCGGCCTAGGAGGACTCTTGGGGGCGGCGACCCAGGAGGCCTCTTAGGGGGCGGCGGCCTAGGAGGACTCTTGGCGGCGGAGACCCAGGAGTCCTCTTAGGGGGCGGTGGCCTAGGAGGACTCTTAGGGGGCGGCGGCCTAGGAGGACTCTAGGGGGGCTGCGACCCAGGAGGCCTCTTGGGGGCGGCGACCCAGGAGGCCTCTTGGGGGGCGGAAACCTAGGAGGCCTCTTGGGGGCGGCAACCTAGGAGGCCTCTTGGGGGACGGCGATCCAGGAGGCATCTTGGGGGGTGGAAACCTAGGATGCCTCTTGGGGGGCGTCGAACCAGGAGGCCTCTTGGGGGACGGCGATCCAGGAGGCCTCTTGGGGGGCGGCGACCAAGGAGGCCTCTTGGGGGCGGCGACCCAGGAGTCCTCTTAGGGGGCGGCAGCCTAGGAGGACTCTTGGGGGGCGGCGGCCTAGGAGGACTCTTGGGGGCGGCGACCCAGGAGGCCTCTTGGGGGCGGCGACCCAGGAGGCCTCTTAGGGGGCGGCGGCCTAGGAGGACTCTTGGCGGCGGCGACCCAGGAGTCCTCTTAGGGGGCGGCGGCCTAGGAGGACTCTTGGGAGGCGGCGGCCTAGGAGGACTCTTGGGGGCGGCGAACCAGGAGGCCTCTTGGGGGGCGGCAACCTAGGAGGCCTCTCTGGGGGGCAGACACCCAGGAGGCCTCTTGGGGGGCAGGGGCCTAGGAGGACTCTTAGGGGGCGGCGGCCTAGGAGGACTCTTGGGAGGCGGCGGCCTAGGAGGACTCTTGGGGGCGGCGAACCAGGAGGCCTCTTGGGGGGCGGCAACCTAGGAGGCCTCTTGGGGGGGCAGACACCCAGGAGGCCTCTTGGGGGGCGGCGGCCTAGGAGGACTCTTGGCGGTGGAGACCCAGGAGGACTCTTGGGGGGCGGCGACCCAGGAGGCCTCTTGGGGGGCGGCAACCTAGGAGACCTCTTGGGGGGGCGGACACCCAGGAGGCCTCTTGGGGGGCGGCGGCCTAGGAGGACTCTTGGCGGCGGAGACCCAGGAGGCCTCTTGGGGGACGGCGATCCAGGAGGCCTCTTGGGGGGCGGCGACCAAGGAGGCCTCTTGGGGGCGGCAACCTAGGAGGCCTCTTGGGGGACGGTGATCCAGGAGGCTTCTTGGGGGGGGGCGGAAACCTAGGATGCCTCTTGGGGGTAGGCGACCCAGGAGGACTCTTGGTGGGCGGAAACCTAGGAGGCCTCTTGGGGGCGGCGGCCTAGGAGGACTCTTGGGGGCGGCGAACCAGGAGGCCTCTTGGGGGGCGGCAACCTAGGAGGCCTCTTGGGGGGGCAGACACCCAGGAGGCCTCTTGGGGGGGCGACGGCCTAGGAGGACTCTTGGCGGTGGAGACCCAGGAGGACTCTTGGGGGGCGGCGACCCAGGAGGCCTCTTGGGGGGCGGCAACCTAGGAGACCTCTTGGGGGGGCGGACACCCAGGAGGCCTCTTGGGGGGCAGCGGCCTAGGAGGACTCTTGGCGGCGGAGACCCAGGAGGCCTCTTGGGGGACGGCGATCCAGGAGGCCTCTTGGGGGGCGGCGACCAAGGAGGCCTCTTGGGGGCGGCAACCTAGGAGGCCTCTTGGGGGACGGTGATCCAGGAGGCTTCTTGGGGGGGGCGGAAACCTAGGATGCCTCTTGGGGGTAGGCGACCCAGGAGGACTCTTGTGGGCGGAAACCTAGGAGGCCTCTTGGGGGCGGCAACCTAGGAGGCCTCTTGGGGGACGGCGATCCAGGAGGCATCTTGGGGGGCGGAAACCTAGGATGCCTCTTGGGGGGCGGCGAACAAGGAGGCCTTTTGGGGGACGGCGATCCAGGAGTCCTCTTAGGGGTGGCGACCCAGGAGGCCTCTTAGGGGGCGGGGGCCTAGGAGGACTCTTGGCGGCGGAGACCCAGGAGTCCTCTTAGGGGTGGTGGCCTAGGAGGACTCTTGGGGGAGGCGACCCAGGAGGCCTCTTGGGGGGCGGAAACCTAGGAGGACTCTAGGGGGGCTGTGACCCAGGAGGCCTCTTGGGGGCGGCGACCCAGGAGGCCTCTTGAGGGGCGGAAACCTAGGAGGCCTCTTGGGGGCGGCAACCTAGGAGGCCTCTTTGGGGACGGCGATCCAGGAGGCCTCTTGGGGGGCGGCGACCCAGGAGGCCTCTTGGGGGCGGCGAACCAGGAGGCCTCTTGGGGGGCGGCAACCTAGGAGGCCTCTTGGGGGGGGGCAGACACCCAGGAGGCCTCTTGGGGGGCGGCGGCCTAGGAGGACTCTTGGCGGTGGAGACCCAGGAGGACTCTTGGGGGGCGGCGACCCAGGAGGCCTCTTGGGGGGCGGCAACCTAGGAGACCTCTTGGGGGGCCGGACACCCAGGAGGCCTCTTAGGGGGCGGCGGCCTAGGAGGACTCTTGGCGGCGGAGACCCAGGAGGCCTCTTGGGGGACGGCGATCCAGGAGGCCTCTTGGGGGGCGGCGACCAAGGAGGCCTCTTGGGGGCGGCAACCTAGGAGGCCTCTTGGGGGACGGTGATCCAGGAGGCTTCTTGGGGGGGGCGGAAACCTAGGATGCCTCTTGGGGGTAGGCAAACCAGGAGGCCACTTGGGGGATGGCGATCCAGGAGGCCTCTTGGGGGGCGGCGACCAAGGAGGCCTCTTGGGGGCGGCGACCCAGGAGTCCTCTTAGGGGGCGGCAGCCTAGGAGGACTCTTGGGGGGCGGCGGCCTAGGAGGACTCTTGGGGGCGGCGAACCAGGAGGCCTCTTGGGGGACGGCGATCCAGGAGGCCTCTTAGGGGGCGGCAGCCTAGGAGGACTCTTGGGGGGCGGCGGCCTAGGAGGACTCTTGGGGGCCGCGGCCCAGGAGGACTCTTGGGGGCGGCGACCCAGGAGGCCTCTTAGGGGGCGGCGGCCTAGGAGGACTCTTGGCGGCGGAGACCCAGGAGTCCTCTTAGGGGGGCGGCGGCCTAGGAGGACTCTAGGGGGGCTGCGACCCAGGAGGCCTCTTGGGGGCGGCGACCCAGGAGGCCTCTTGGGGGGCGGAAACCTAGGAGGCCTCTTGGGGGCGGCGGCCTAGGAGGCCTCTTGGGGGACGGCGATCCAGGAGGCATCTTGGGGGTGGAAACCTAGGATGCCTCTTGGGGGCGGCGAACCAGGAGGCCTCTTGGGGGACGGCGATCCAGGAGGCCTCTTGGGGGGCGGCGACCAAGGAGGCCTCTTGGGGGCGGCGACCCAGGAGTCCTCTTAGGGGGCGGCAGCCTAGGAGGACTCTTGGGGGGCGGCGGCCTTGGAGGACTCTTGGGGGCGGCGACCCAGGAGGCCTCTTGGGGGCGGCGACCCAGGAGGCCTCTTAGGGGGCGGCGGCCTAGGAGGACTCTTGGCGGCGGAGACCCAGGAGTCCTCTTAGGGGGCGGTGGCCTAGGAGGACTCTTGGGGGCCGGCGGCCTAGGAGGACTCTAGGGGGGCGGCGACCCAGGAGGACTCTTGGTGGGCGGAAACCTAGGAGGCCTCTTGGGGGCGGCAACCTAGGAGGCCTCTTGGGGGACGGCGATCCAGGAGGCATCTTGGGGGGCGGAAACCTAGGATGCCTCTTGGGGGGCTGCGACCAAGGAGGCCTCTTGGGGCGGCGACCCAGGAGTCCTCTTAGGGGTGGCGGCCTAGGAGGACTCTTGGGGGGCGGCGGCCTAGGAGGACTCTTGGGGGCGGCGACCCAGGAGGCCTCTTAGGGGGCGGGTGCCTAGGAGGACTCTTGGCGGCGGAGACCCAGGAGTCCTCTTAGGGGTGGTGGCCTAGGAGGACTCTTGGGGGGCTGCGACCCAGGAGGCCTCTTGGGGGGCAGACACCCAGGAGGCCTCTTGGGGGCGGTGGCCTAGGAGGACTCTTGGGGGGCTGCGACCCAGGAGGCCTCTTGGGGGAGGCGACCCAGGAGGCCTCTTGGGGGGCGGAAACCTAGGAGGACTCTAGGGGGCTGTGACCCAGGAGGCCTCTTGGGGGCGGCGACCCAGGATGCCTCTTGAGGGGCGGAAACCTAGGAGGCCTCTTGGGGGCGGCAACCTAGGAGGCCTCTTTGGGGACGTTGGGGACGGCGATCCAGGAGGCCTCTTGGGGGGGCGGCGACCCAGGAGGCCTCTTGGGGGCGGCGACCCAGGAGGCCTCTTAGGTGGCAGCGGCCTAGGAGGACTCTTGGGGGGGCGTCGGCCTAGGAGGACTCTTGGGGGGGCGGCGGCCTAGGAGGCCTCTTGGGGGCGGGGACCCAGGAGGCCTCTTGGGGGCGGCGGCCTAGGAGGACTCTTGGCGGCGGAGACCCAGGAGTCCTCTTAGGGGGCGGTGGCCTAGGAGGACTCTTAGGGGGTGGCGGCCTAGGAGGACTCTAGGGGGGCTGCGACCCAGGAGGCCTCTTGGGGGCGGCGACCCAGGAGGCCTCTTGGGGGGCGGAAACCTAGGAGGCCTCTTGGGGGCGGCAACCTAGGACGCCTCTTGGGGGACGGCGATCCAGGAGGCATCTTGGGGGGTGGAAACCTAGGATGCCTCTTGGGGGGCGGCGAACCAGGAGGCCTCTTGGGGGACGGCGATCCAGGAGGCCTCTTGGGGGGCGGCGACCAAGGAGGCCTCTTGGGGGCGGCGACCCAGGAGTCCTCTTAGGGGGCAGCAGCCTAGGAGGACTCTTGGGGGGCGGCGGCCTAGGAGGACTCTTGGGGGCGGCGACCCAGGAGGCCTCTTGGGGGGCGGCGACCCAGGAGGCCTCTTAGGGGGCGGCGGCCTAGGAGGCCTCTTGGCGGCGGCGACCCAGGAGTCCTCTTAGGGGGCGGCGGCCTAGGAGGACTCTTGGGAGGCGGCGGCCTAGGAGGACTCTTGGGGGCGGCGAACCAGGAGGCCTCTTGGGGGGCGGCAACTTAGGAGGCCTCTTGGGGGGGCAGACACCCAGGAGGCCTCTTGGGGGGCAGCGGCCTAGGAGGACTCTTGGCGGTGGAGACCCAGGAGGACTCTTGGGGGGCGGCGACCCAGGAGGCCTCTTGGGGGGCGTTAACCTAGGAGACCTCTTGGGGGGGGCGGACACCCAGGAGGCCTCTTGGGGGGCGGCGGCCTAGGAGGACTCTTGGCGGCGGAGACCCAGGAGGCCTCTTGGGGGACGGCGATCCAGGAGGCCTCTTGGGGGGCGGCGACCTAGGAGGCCTCTTGGGGGCGGCAACCTAGGAGGCCTCTTGGGGGACGGCGATCCAGGAGGCGTCTTGGGGGGTGGAAACCTAGGATGCCTCTTGGGGGGCGGCGAACCAGGAGGCCTCTTGGGGGACGGCGATCCAGGAGGCCTCTTGGGGGGCGGCGACCAAGGAGGCCTCTTGGGGGCGGCGACCCAGGAGTCCTCTTAGGGGGCGGCAGCCTAGGAGGACTCTTGGGGGGGCGGCGGCCTAGGAGGTCTCTTGGGGGCGGCGACCCAGGAGGCCTCTTGGGGGCGGCGACCCAGGAGGCCTCTTAGGGGGCGGCGGCCTAGGAGGACTCTTGGCGGCGGAGACCCAGGAGGCCTCTTAGGGGGGCGGCGGCCGAGGAGGACTCTTGGCGGCGGAGACCCAGGAGTCCTCTTAGGGGGCGGTGGCCTAGGAGGACTCTTGGGGGCCGGCGGCCTAGGAGGACTCTAGGGGGGCGGCGACCCAGGAGGACTCTTGGTGGGCGGAAACCTAGGAGGCCTCTTGGGGGGCGGCAACCTAGGAGGCCTCTTGGGGGACGGCGATCCAGGAGGCATCTTGGGGGGCGGAAACCTAGGATGCCTCTTGGGGGGCGGCGAACAAGGAGGCCTTTTGGGGGACGGCGATCCAGGAGCCATCTTGGGGGGCGTCGACCAAGGAGGCCTCTTGGGGCGGCGACCCAGGAGTCCTCTTAGGGGTGGCGGCCTAGGAGGACTCTTGGGGGGGCGGCGGCCTAGGAGGACTCTTGGGGGCGGCGACCCAGGAGGCCTCTTAGGGGGCGGCGGCCTAGGAGGACTCTTGGCGACGGAGACCCAGGAGTCCTCTTAGGGGTGGTGGCCTAGGAGGACTCTTGGGGGGGCTGCGACCCAGGAGGACTCTTGGGGGAGGCGACCCAGGAGGCCTCTTGGGGGCGGAAACCTAGGATGCCTCTTGGGGGCCGGCGATCCAGGAGGCCTCTTGGGGGGCGGCGACCAAGGAGGCCTCTTGGGGGCGGCGACCCAGGAGTCCTCTTAGGGGGGCGGCGGCCTAGGAGGACTCTTGGGGGGGCGGCAACCTAGGAGGCCTCTTGGGGGACGGGCGATCCAGGAGGCCTCTTGGGGGACGGCGATCCAGGAGGCCTCTTGGGGGGCGGCGGCCTAGGAGGACTCTTGGGGGGCGGCGACCCAGGAGGCCTCTTAGGGGGGCGGCAGCCTAGGAGGACTCTTGGGGGGCGGCGGCCTAGGAGGACTCTTGGGGGCGGCGACCCAGGAGGCCTCTTGGGGGCGGCGACCCAGGAGGCCTCTTAGGGGGCGGCGGCCTAGGAGGACTCTTGGCGGCGGAGACCCAGGAGGCCTCTTAGGGGGGCGGCGGCCTAGGAGGACTCTTGGCGGCGGAGACCCAGGAGTCCTCTTAGGGGGCGGTGGCCTAGGAGGACTCTTGGGGGCCGGCGGCCTAGGAGGACTCTAGGGGGGCGGCGACCCAGGAGGACTCTTGGTGGGCGGAAACCTAGGAGGCCTCTTGGGGGCGGCAACCTAGGAGGCCTCTTGGGGGACGGCGATCCAGGAGGCATCTTGGGGGGCGGAAACCTAGGATGCCTCTTGGGGGGCGGCGAACAAGGAGGCCTTTTGGGGGACG
>NW_026609465.1:0-31451 GCF_029499605.1 Hyla sarda
ATTCCAGAGTTATTAATGTTTAAAGTGACAGTGGTCAGATGTGCAAAAAAGGGCTGCGTCCTAGAGGTGAAAATGGGCTGTGTCCTTAAGGGGTGACAGTCCTTAAAAGTGACAGTGGTCAGAATTCCAAAAACATGCTCTGGTCCTTAAAGGGGTTATCCACCCTAAGATGATTTTAGTACGTACCTGGCAGTAATAAACATGCTTAGGAAGTGCTGCGTTTTTTGGGATTAAAAAAACGCCTGAAAAAACACCAGAGCAATGTCCTGTGTTTGGCGTTTTTTCTTGCAGTTTTTCATTTGTGTGGAAATTGCATTTTTGGTACCTTTTGGTAAATTTGTTGGGTACCAAAAAAAAAAAAAGGATGCTGCAGTGATGGAAAACATTTTATTAAGCGAAATGTATATATTTTATAACCAACTTTTTATTATTTTTTAATAAAGTGTGTGTGTTTCACTTTTTTTCCTCTATTTTTTTACATTTTTTAGGTAGTACTACTACTCCCAGCATGAAACAGACTGTTCCATGATGGGAGTAGTAGTACCTGTAGTAATAGACAGATCGCCCCGGGTCTCAGTCCTGACACCCGATGTGATCGTCCATTATATAGCAGAGATGCGGCTCTATACAGCGCTCACATCTCTGCACTATACTCTGGCCAGTGATGTAAATAGCAGGGACGTGCACAGACATTTTGGAGGGCAGGGGCTCAAATAAAATAAAGGGCACTTTTCATTATATAAAAAAAAAAAAAAAAAAAATGTTAGTAAAAGCCTTACATATGTTTAAGGGGAACTCTAGTACAGAACATCTTACTCTCTTCTACTCACAGGATAGGGGATAAGTATCTGATCACAGGGGATCTGACCACTGGGACCCCCTTCTATCTCCTGCCCAGCACCCCGGCTCTTCTCATGTATGGAGCGATCTAAGCACCGTGCATGGATTACTGTCGACCACTGCACAAAGCAGTGGCAAACACACCCCTCCATGTATCTCTGGCTCCCCCATGTATCTCTGGCTCCCCCATAAAGATACATAGAGGGACATGTCGGCCACCTCTTCGCGCAGTGGTCGACAGTAATCCATGCACGGTGCTTAGATAGTTCAATACATGAGAAGAGTCGGGGTACTGGGAAGGAGAGAGTGGGGGAGGAGGGTCCCAGCGATCGGACTCTGTGGATAGGGGATAAGATGTTCTGTATCAGAGTTCCCCTATAACAGAACACAATTCCTCAGGTAGGGGCTTCCGTTGTCATGTCAGCTAAATAGGACCCTGCATCACCCCACGTAGGTCCCGATCAGCCCCCTAAAACCCACTGGCACCAGTAGTTTGCACTTTTAGATGCCGCAATCAAGTTTGATCACAGCATCTAAAGTGTTAGTGCCGAATATTGCTGTGATCACTGAGGTCTGGCATTAACTGTGTTCTGGCTGCTGATAACAGCCATTACTTACCGGCATTGAAGCAAATTCAGCTCCAGATCTCACTTCAAAGTCTAGTAGCATCCTCTAGGTCATGGGTCCTCAAACTTTTTAAACGGGGGGCCAGTTCACGGTCCCTCAGACCTTTGGAGGGCCGGACTATAGATATCAAAACATAAACACTATGCACACTTATATATCTTAATAGTGGACTACCACTTTAAGTACACAGCACAGTTCCCCCCACATTAGGTTGGCAGTATAGATCCCCCACATTAGGGTTGGCAGTACAGTTCCCCCACTTTAGGGTTGGCAGTACAGTTCCCCCACATTAGGTGCAGTACAATTCCCCCTCATTAGGTGCAGTACAATTACCCCACAATAGGTGCAGTACAGTTCCCCCACATTAGGTGCAGTATAGTCCCCCCCCACATTAGGTGCAGTATAGTCTCCCCACATTAGGTGCAGTACTATTTCCCCACATTAGGTGCAGTACGATTCCCCCACATTAGGTGCAGTACAGTTCCCCCACATTAGGTGCAGTATAATGTTCCCCCACATTAGGTGCAGTATAATGTTCCCCCACATTAGGTGCAGTATAATGTTCCCCCACATTAGGTGCAGTATAATGTTCCCCCACATTAGGTGCAGCATGTACCCCCACATTAGGTGCAGCCATCTCCGTCCGATCAGCGATCTGCCATTCCATGCCGGCTCAGCAGGCTGGAGCAGCAGAGCGCAGATAACACTGATCAATGCTATGCTATGGCATAGCATTGAACAGTGTATACAATCAGAATATTGCATGTAATAATTCCCTAAGGGGACAAAAAAATGGTGTAAAAATAGTAAAAAAATTAAAGTTAATAAATATGATTTAACCCCTTCCCTAATAAAAAAAAAAATGAAATGGCGTTTTTTTTCTTCAAATTTGTCCTACAAATAATTTTTGTAGATTTTGTGGTGAAATGACTGATGTCAATACAAAGTACTATTGGTAGCACATAAAAAAGTTCTGATATAGGTCTGTTGGTGGAAAACCGTTACGATTTTTAGAAAATGAGAAGGAAAATACAAAAGTGCAAAAAAGGAAAAACGCTCCTTTTTTCTGTTAATGTTTACTTATCCGTATGAGGGCTCATTTTTACGCCGTGATACGTAGTTTTTTATTGGAATTTTTATTCACTGTTTATACATTTTTTTTCTCATACACAAAGTTATCAAAAATTTGCAATTCTGGACTTCAGATTTTTTTTTACTTTTATGCCGTTGACGATTGGAGATACCACATGTTTATTTTTGTTGTTTATTTTGTATTACATTATTTAATTAGAAAAATGGGAAAAGTGGGGGTGATAGAGCTGAAAAAAACGCAAAAAAAGTTCAAAAACGCCAAAAGGATTAACCTCTTCAGGACACAGGGCGTATGGATACGCCCTGCATTCCGAGTCCTTAAGGACCGAGGGCGTATCCTTACGCCCGTGGGAAATCCGGTCCCCACTGCTAGCCGGTTGGGGACCGGAGCCGGATGCCTGCTGAAATCAGTCAGCAGGCACCCTGGCACATCGCCCAGGGGGGTCCTGAGACCCCCATGTCGGCGATCGGAGAAAATCGCATGTCAATTCAGACATGCGATTTTCTCCAATTCCGGGCTGATCGGGTCTCTGGTGACCCGTTCACCCGGAAAATGGGGCTGATCGGAGTTGTCAGCAACACCCCCGATCAGCCTAAAGGATTGGAGTGAGATCGCAAAGCTGCGATCTACTCCTATCCCCTGGCATTAGTCAGAGTTCTGACCAATGGCAGCGCAGGACAGGGGGTTGCCATGGCAACCCCCCGTTCTGCCCGCCCCTGGATGTAGAGGGGCTCTGGGAAGAAGATGGAGGCTGTACCTGCAGGAGAAGATGCCTGGGGACCTGGGATCTTCGCTGGAGCATGCATGATCCTGATCAGGTAGGGAATCGACAGTGGGGGGGAATTGAAAGTGAAAGTAAATCGATCTTTACTGTGGCAACCTCTAGGGGGGCCAAACTGCAACTCCCAGCATGCCCAGAGAGCCAAAGGCTGTGTGGGCATGCTGGGAGTTGTAGTTTTGCAACATCTGGAGGGTCACAGTTTGGAGACCACTGTTACAGTGGTGCCCAAACAGTAGCCCTCCAGATGTTGCCAAACTACAACTCTCAGCATGCCTCGACTGCCCAGGCATGCTGGGAGTTGTAGTTTTGTAACATCTGTCCCTTCAGATTTAGCAATTTTCATGACATTTTTGAAAATTGCTGCTCTACTTTGAAGCCCTCTAATTTTTTCAAAAAGCAAAAGTATGTCCATTTTATGATGCCAACATAAAGTGGACATATTGTGTTTGTGAAGAAAAATAAAATTTATTTGGAATATCCATTTTCCTTACAAGCAGAGAGCTTCAAAGTTAGAAAAATGCAAAATTTTCAAAATTTTCATGAAATTTTGGGATTTTTCACCAAAAAAGGATGCAATTAACGGCGAAAATTTACCACCAAAATAAAGTAGAATATGTCACGAAAAAACAATCTCAGAATCAGAATATTCGGTAAAAGCGTTTTTGCGTTATTAATTTGTAAAGTGACGGTGGTCAGAATTGCGAAAAAGGGCTCAGTCCTTAAGGGGAAAAAGGGCTGCGTCCTTAAGGGGTTAAAAAACGCCAAAGTGAAAAAACGCCACGTGGAATAAGAATTTTGTGATTTCTCATTGATTTACAGCTAACATATGGCCGCAGCGTTTTTTGGCCCAAAAAACGCCATGCGGCAGAATTGGCGTTTTTCTTGGCGTTTTCACAAAAAAAAAAGTGGAATCCTAGCCTAATGGTTATGTTGTGAGATTATCATAACACTGTGTCAAGCTTTTTGTGAACTGGCATTTCCTTTTAGAGTTTTCTTCTTTGTCTGCAAATCCCATAATTCCGTTTTCCTCCCTCCCACACATCAGCCACTCCACCCATTGAAACATAAATGAGCTGCAGCCATTCAAAAGACCTGTGGTTTTCAATCAGGGTGCATACAGCTGTTGCATTAGTTGCAGATTGATCACTCTCCCACCAAGCGATCGCTCCACCCGTTGAAGCAGACAGGCTCCCTGTCATCAGCTGACTAGGGAGTCAGGTCTCGGCCGCATTGCAACCTGGGAAAAATCTGAGACAACAGTTATTTTGTATGCTGGTAAAAATAAATATTTGGGTGAAAATCACATAAGAATTTTGAGAAAACCGTCACACACAGGTACAGACACTATATTATGAACTAAACTAACTTTACAGCCCCTGTAGCATAGTCAAATGAAAAAAAAAATCCTGGAATACCCCTTTAAGGTCAAAATGGGCTTGGTCCCCAAAGGGTTAAGGACACAGCCCATTTTCACATTTAGGACACAGAAAATTTTCACTTTAGCATTTTTGTTTTTTCCTCCTTGGCTCTTAAAGGAGATATCCAGTGGTGAAAAACGTATCCCCTATCCTAAGGATAGGGGATAAGTTTCAGATCGCGGGGGGTCCGACCGCTGGGGCCCCCCGCGATCTCCTGTACGGGGCCCCGACAGCCTGCGGGAAGGGGGCGTGTTGACCACTGCACGAAGCGGTGACTGACATGCCCCCTCATAATACAACTCTATGGCAGAGCAGAGCCGGAGCGCTTCCTGCGGCAATCTCCGGCTCTGCCATAGCGATGTATTGAGGGGGCGTGTCGGCTCCCGCTTTGTGTGGTGGTCAACACGCGCTATCTGGCCAGCGAGCCGGGGCCCCATACAGAGATATCACAGGGGCCCCAACAGTCGGATAAGATCTGAAACTTATCCCCTATCCTTAGGATAGGGGATAAGTTTTTCACCACTGGACTACCCCTTTAAGAAGCATAACTTTAATTTTTCCATCTATAGACCTACATGAGGGCTTGTATTTTGCGCGACCAATTGTACTTTGTAATGGCAACTTTCACTTTACCATAAAATGTACAGTGAAACTAAATAAAATGACTTAATTGTGGGGGGAAACTGATAAGAAAACCGCAATTTTGCTAATTTGGGGGGAGGGGAGGGGGGGTTTCGTTTTTCAAGCTGTACGCTCTACAGTAAAAATGACGTTTTCTTTATTCTGTGGGTCAATACGATTGAAATGATACCTATGTTGATACCTATGTTTAGGTACTTTTCTCCTTTTATAAACAACTTTACAAAATAAGTATGCTTAAACTTCCCTATTTTGACCACCTATAACTTTCTCATTTTTCTGTATATGGGGCTGTATGAGGGCTCATTTTTTGCACATTGATCTATTATTATTGGTACCACTTTTGCGTATACGTGACTTTCAATATGTTTAAAAAAAAAATTAGGATGTAATGTGACAAAAACATTTTTTTACTTCTTTTACATTTTCACCGTTCACCATACGGAATCATTAACATTATATTTTGATATGTTGGACATTTACGCACACGCTGATACAAAATATGTACATTTTTTTACGCTTTTTGGGATAAAATGGGAAAAAGAGGCAATCATACAATCTGAGTTTTTACTGGGGAAGAGGCTTTTCAAAAAAAAAAATGTAAACTTATTTTATTTTATTTTTTTTTTACTATTTTTACACTTTGTCCTCATAGGATAGTGCTTTTATTAGAGACCCATTTCACAAAGGAAACATTGAGGGTAATGGATAAAAATTAGTGGGGTCATCAATATCACTCATGTTATCTGACTTTTTTCTAGGCTTGTTTCAGTTCCCAGTCACTGAAACATTGAATGGGGAGAGAGGGAAGTAGTAATAGGTAGCAGGGGCAGATTTTTAATATTTTGTATGTTAAAACAGACAGACTTGAATGGGTGATGGCATTTGTCTATAAACCACACCCTTTTAGGTAAATAAGGTAAAAAGAGAAATAATAAATAATTATGGTTGTATTGTTCTGATTGTTATAACATGAAATAAATACATTTTATTATCAAATTATCAAATATTATCAAAATTGAGTCACATCAGGTTCTGTTCACTGCAGATACTAAACCATGGCAGCTCCAAGAAAGAAAGAAAGAAAGAAAGAAAGAGTCATGGTGATATCATCCTAGTGATGTCATAGACAGCTGGAGAAGTTACATTGCGCTGACAGCTGCCCCGGCCTTCAGTCTGTAGATTGTTACAGAGCGGTTTGCTTCTCTTAAGCATTTTTTGCCTTTTTTTCGTCCTAGATGGAGATTAAAGGATTGGGGTTCATCCCCCTCTTTCTGGCCTTCTGGTGTGTGGCCTGGATCTCCACCAGTTACACCCTGACCATCATTAATGGCCATGCTGCTTCCCTACTGGTATACATCAGTGATACGGGGAAGAATTTTCCTGAACAGATCCTATTCTGTATAGGATTCATAGGGATGTCCATTGCTACTCTGGGTCTGACATTGCTGAATTATAAGTTCATCTTGTTTCATCGTGAAGCCTTTGGAGCCCATCAGCCCTGGATCCAGAAGAGCCTCCTGGCCATCGCTTGGTCATCCTGCATCCTGACAGCCATCATGTCTTTATGTTCAACTAAAGACTACCCCATGGTTCACCGTGTCACCGCCTTTACTGCCTTCATCTGTGCTGGCACATACAACCTCTGGCAGTCCATCCTCCTATATAAAGTGCCCGGATCCACCAGAGTCATCTGCCACGTAAGAACCACCTTCAGTGCTATGGGCCTCGCCTGTGTGTTTCTTTTTATTGGAAGTCGGGTCATAGTATACACCCACCTGTGTGCTGGGGGATGTGTAGTAACCAGTGAGGCCTTCGCCAAATTCATCGAGTGGTCAACGCTGGTCTTCATCCTGCTGACGTATGTGACCTACTATCCCATCATGCAGCGTTTATTGTTCACCTTGTCTTGGATCACCTGCAGCATCTCCCTAAGGATCAAGATCGATGACTTTGGAGTGTAGAAGACCATGGGGTACATCATATAAGCTTGTCATCTATATCATTATAACATTGTTATAATAGAAGTCTTATTTAAATAAATAAATAAATAAATAAGCAAACCTCTTGCTCTTTTTTGTAGTTCTAAAATCTTTAGATGTATAAGAATATTTGTATTTTAAATGTTATTGGGGCGGCACGATAGATGGCAATCGCATCATGATTTTTGGTTATAGGATATATTGATTTCACCCTGTGTAAAATTCTATGATTACCTAGGGGGTGCAGGGAGGAGAAACAGTGGGCCGCATCTAGCGAACATCTAATTTTTTCACCTCCCAGCAGTGCCTAGCGCTAGAAGGAGTTGCCTAGCGCTAGGAGGAGGTAACTCCTTCATGACTGGAGGAGGTGAGGGGACCCCTGAACTGATAGGTACAGGGGTAGTTAGAAGGTGTGCAAAAGCAGACCCTTAGGGGAGATTTATGAAAACCTGTGCAGAGGAAAAGTTGATCAGTTGCCGATGGCAACCAATCAGATCGCTTTTTTCATTTTCCACTGGCCTTTTGGAAAATTAATAAAAGAATCTGATTGGTTGCTATGGGCAACTGGTAACTTTTCCTCTGTATAGGTTTGGATAAATCTCCCTCTTGGGGTCTATTCACACGTACAAGATTCGGCGCATATTTGATGTGCAGGATTTGAAGCTGTGTTCAGTCATTTAGTTTACAGTGAAACCTGCAGCATCAAATCCTACGCATGAAATATACAAAGGATACTGTATGGTGAATGCATCCTTAGGGTACATTTACACCTAGAGTATCCTGCGCATATTTGACATGTAGGAATTGAAGCACAGGGTACTGCACTTGTGAATAGACCCTTACCCAGCTTTTTTTATCTCCTGCATCAGATCAGGGGTTACCTCATAGACAAGACATGCTATACATGGTTTACCAATATATTTTTCTTCGTCTGTTCAGTAATTTCCTTAGTACACAAAAAAAAAATGTCCCCTTGGGTTTTGTAGCAGGAGTTTTTCTCCATGAAAAATAGAGGGGAGAGAAGGATAAGATGTATTTTGAAAATAAAGTCGTAAAGCAATGGAGACTGTAACATCTCCACCTCTCAGGCAACCTGTCCTGACCGGGATAGGAAAGACTATGGCGAGAGGAGGAAGGGGTAGGGTTTTAATCTCTGTGTTTTTCCTGCTCCGACCAGTATGGTCCAAGTTTAAGGGCGCTGTAGTGGTTATTCTCTTTAACCCCTTAACGCATAACGACGGGTATACCTGTCGGCTGCTGAAGTGCGTTCGCGCAGAGCGAAGGGTATACCTGTCGTTCATATTTGCAGCTGCTGCTGCATCCCGGGGGCTGAACTTTTCACCTCCAGTTGTCTCCGGCAGGTGAGAAGTTCTGCTTCACCCCTTCGCGCTGAACACCGCATTTATACGGCGGATAATGCGATACCTTCGCGCATTCTGCCGTATAAAGTCGGCGTTCATTAAGTGCGCGCTCCCGCGGTGCTGATCGGGTTATTTAGCTAAAGTCCTGGGGTGTCTGGCGAGAGACCACTCCCGTCCGTCACCCCAGGATCCCATTTGATTAACCCGATCAGCGATCGGGTGTGCATGGGCGGCCGGTGTGTGGCGGCAGTGGCGTCTCTAGGGGGGGCCAGAGGGGGCCACGGCCCCCCCTATATCATGATTGGCCCCCCCTTGTGCCCCCCCTAGCAGCAGTAGGTCACTAGCAGCTCTCATGGCCATCAGGGGGGTACAGCTAGTTCACCAGTAAGGGTCCCGAGCCCCCGCTGCACCCCCCCGCCCCCCGGAGCCATCTACTCCGCCATCCTTTTTTTTAATATAAACCTTCAGCCTGCAGCCCTGTCACCACGCAGGGGCCGCGCTATGCAGACTGGGAAGAGCAGACAGGAAGCTCCTCCCCCTCTCTCACTCCCCTGTATACTGGACCTTGTGGAGCAGGCCCGCTGTGTGTATACAGGCCCGGACACCACCAGTATGGAAGACTTACCTGCCCAGTGCCCACTGCTCACACTGCCCTTTTAAAGTAAGTAACTTGCTTGGGGGAGAGGGGGGAAGTTGTAGTTCGGGAGACAATGGGAGGTAGTTCAGTGTTTCCCAACCAGGGGGCCTCCAGCTGTTGGAAACTACAACTCCCAGCATTCCTTTGGCTTTATGAGCATAGTGGGAGTTGTAGTTTTGCAACAGCTGGAGGCTCCCAGGTTGGGAAACACTGATCTATCTATCTATCTATCAATCTCCTATCTATCTATTTCCTATATATCTATCTCATATTTATCTCCTATCTATCTATCTATCTATCTATCTATCTATCTATCTCATATCTATCTCCTATCTATCATCTATCTATCTATCTCATATCTATCTATCATCCATCCATGCATCTATCTGTCTATCTATCTATCTATCTTTCTCATATCTATCTATCTATCTTTCTCATATCTATCTATCTCATATCTATCTATCTAACTCAGATAGATGAGAGATAGATAGATGAAAGATAGATAGATATGAGAGATAGATAGGTAGATAGATGATAGATAGATAGATACATAAATATATATATAGATAGATAGAAAGATAGATATGAGATAGATAGAAAGATAGATAAATAGATGATATATAGATAGAGAGATGATATATAGAAAGATACATAAATAGATGATAGATAGATGATAGATACATAGATATGATATAGATAGATAGATGATAGATATGATATAGACAGATAGATAGATAGGAGATAGAATAGATAGATAGATAGATAGATAGATAGATAGGAGATAGATGGATATGATATAGATACATTTATATGATATAGATAGATAAGAGAAAGATAGATAGATCAGTTTCCCAACCAGGGGGCCTCCAGCTGTTGCAAAACTACAACTCCCAGCATTCCTTTGGCTTTATGAGCATACTGGGCGTTGTAGTTTTGCAACAGCTGGAGGCCCCCCTAGTTGGGAAACACTGATCTATCTATCTATCTATCATCTATCCAGGGACGTGCACAGACATTATAGAGGGCAGGGGCTCAAGTAAAAAAAGAGGGCACTTATCATTTAAAAAAACGTCTGCCAGACTTAATGGGCTGCGGCCCAGGGACACAGTGGACCTCTGGCCAGGCCCCTTGACATTCCTAGTCCCATAAAAGTTGGTGCTTTTGTAAAATAAGGTCAAGAACAGTTTCTCTGAGGTCTGCCATGTGTATATACACTTTGGCTGTGCTGTCAGTCTTATTTACAGAAAACATGTGACAGCTGCCCTATAATATACTGAATTATAGAGGAGATTTATCAAATGTGTGCAGAGAAAGAGCGGTGCAGTCACCCATAGCAACCAATCAGATCGCTGCTTTCATTTTGCAGAAGGCTTTTCCTCTGCAAAGGTTTTAATAAATCTCCCCCTATATGCCCCGGTCTGACCTCTATATGACAGAACGTGCACTGTATCTGGCCTCACCCAGCACCCATCCCCAATCACTCAGCACCCATCCCCAATCACCCAGCACCCATCCCCAATCACTCAGCACCCATCCCCCATCACCCAGCACCCATCCCCAATCACCCAGCACCCATCCCCAATCACCCAGCACCCATCCCCAATCACCCAGCACCCATCCCCAATCACCCAGCACCCATCCCCAATCACCCAGCACCCATCCCCAATCACCCATCACCAATCACACAGCGCCCATCCCCAATCACCCAGCACCCATCCCCAATCACCCATCACCCATCCCCAATCACCCATCCCCAATCACACAGCACCCATCCCCAATCACACAGCACCCATCCCCAATCACACAGCACCCATCCCCAATCACACAGCACCCATCCCCAATCACCCATCACCCATCCCCAATCACCCAGCACCCACCTTATGCAGGAATCTCCACACAGCTCTGGTTCTTACACCGAAGAGATGGACACCACACTAATATATGCTTACATGCTGCAATATACAAGTTGGCAAAAAAAGAATTATAAATATACAAAGACGGCCGGGCATAGCACAGCATACAGGATGGAGGCAGGGAAGCTCCGCCTCCATTGCGCACAAGACTGAATTTGCATACTAGCAATGTGGGGCAATACCTAGAAAACGGCTGGTCCACATTTAGTAAGTATAACATTATCTTTCTCCTGTTCTCCTGCACTGTAACCTAGTGTATTGCGAGTAAACAGCCTGTCAGTTTCTCTTTAATTATATACCATACCCCCCTTAATGAACTATATACTGTGCCACCATTCATCTATTAATTACCTATATACTGTGCCACCATTCATCTATTAATTCCCTATATGCTGTGCCACCATTCATCTATTAATTCCCTATATGCTGTGCCACTATTATTTAACTATACTATGCCACCATTCATCTATTAACCCCTTAAGGACTCAGGGTTTTTCCGTTTTTGCACTTTCGTTTTTCCCTCCTTACCTTTTAAAAATCATAACCATTTCAATTTTCCACCTAAAAATCCATATTATGGCTTATTTTTTGCGTCGCCAATTCTACTTTGCAGTGACAGTCATTTTACCCAAAAAAGCAAGCCGAAACGGAAAAAAAAATCATTGTGCGACAAAATCGAAAAAAAAACGCCATTTTGTAACTTTTGGGGGCTTCCGTTTCTACGCAGTGCATATTTCGGTAAAAATTACACATTATCATTATTCTGTAGGTCCATACGGTTAAAATGATACCCTACTTATATAGGTTTGATTTTGTCGCACTTCTGGAAAAAATCATAACTACATGCAGGAAAATTTATACGTTTAAAAATGTCATCTTCTGACCCCTATAACTTTTTTATTTTTCCACGTACGGAGCGGTATGAGGACTCATTTTTTGCGCCGTGATCTGAAGTTTTTACTGGTATGATTTTTGTTTTGATCTGACCTTTTGCTCACTTTTTATTCATTTTTTAATGTTATAAAAAGTTACCAAAATACGCTTTTTTGGACTTTGGAATTTTTTTGCGCGTACGCCATTGACCGTACGGCTTAATTAATTATATATTTTTATAGTTCGGACATTTACGCACGCGGCGATACCACATATGTTTATTTATTTTTTTTTTACACTGTTTTATTTTTTTTATGGGAAAAGGGGGGTGATTCAAACTTTTATTAGGGAAGGGGTTAAATGACCTTTATTAACACTTTTTTTTTGCAGTGTTATAGGTCCCATAGGGACCTATAACACTGCACACACTGATCTCTCATCCTGATCACAGGCGTGTATTAACACGCCTGTGATCAGCATTATCGGCGCTTGACTGCTCCTGCCTGGATCTCAGGCACGGAGCAGTCATTCGTCGATCGGACACCGAGGAGGCAGGTAAGAGCCCTCCCGATGTCCGATCAGCTGTTCGGGACGCCGCGATTTCACCGCGGCGGTCCTGAACAGCCCGACTGAGCAGCCGGGATACTTTCAGTTTCACTTTAGAAGCGGCGGTCAGCTTTGACCGCCGCTTCTAAAGGGTTAATACCGCACATCGCCGCAATCGGCGATGTGTGGTATTAGTCGCGGGTCCCGGCCGTTGATTAGCGCCGGGACCCACGCGATATGATGCGGGATCGCGGCGCGATCCCGCTTCATATTGCGGGAGCCGGCGCAGGAGGTAAATATACGTCCTGCGTCGTTAAGGGGTTAATTACCTATATACTGTGCCACTATTATTTAACTATACCATGCCACCATTCATCTATTAATTACCTATATACTGTGCCACCATTCATCTATTAATTACCTATATACTGTGCCACTATTATTTAACTATACCATGCCACCATTCATCTATTAATTACCTATATACTGTGCCACCATTCATCTATTAATTCCCTATATGCTGTGCCACTATTATTTAACTATACCATGCCACCATTCATCTATTAATTCCCTATATGCTGTGCCACCATTCATCTATTAATTCCCTATATACTGTGCCATCATTAATGAACTATATACTGTGCCACTATTATTTAACTATACTGTGCCACCATTAATGAACTATATACTGTGCCACTATTATTTAACTATACTGTGCCACCACTAAGGGTCTATACACAGTGCCAGAATACATAAAAATATAATGTTCCAATATAAATAAAATATATTCTGTGCTTCCATAAATTCCCTATATACTGTGCTTACATTCCTCTATTAATTCCCTAATAATGTGCTTCATACAATACATACAAGCACATAACAAAGACACATAAGAAATATACACACATACATACAACATGGCATATATACTAAAAGATATAACCAACAGGCACATCATACATACAGGTACACACATACAATCACTCACAGATATATACACACACATATACATACATTCACTTGCTCACATTATATATATATGTGTGTGTGTGTGAGTGAGCAAGTGAATCTATGTGTGTGTGTGTGTGTGTGTGTGTGTATGCCAGTGTGTCTGTATGATTATATATATATATATATATATACACACACACACATACACACACATCATACAGACACACTGACATACAATCACTCATATATACATACTCACAGTCACTTACACTAAGGCCCCAGCCATCCCTCTCTGCACAGGCACATACATAAAGATACACACACAGTTACTTACAGTAAGTAAGGGCTCCATCCCCCTCTGCACAGGCTGGAGTTTGTGGCCAGGCAGACAGTGGGCGGGGCTTCTCTCTGCCTCCTTTGCTCCTGTCTCCTCCGTGTGGAGAGAAGCAAAGAAATGGCTGATAATGACAGGGTAAGTGGCGCCCCCTTCCTGCAGGGAGGGCACAGCACCCTCCATTAAACCACATACAAATCTCCCCAGCAATGGATCCTTTTTACTGCACCTGTCACCCTGAGTCTGTAGCTCTTTTTGTGAGGGCACTAGAGGGGCAGGTGAGGAAAAGGGCAGGGGATCCAGCCCCCTTTTAGCCCTATGTGTGCACGTCCCTGCATCTATCTATCTATCTCTCATCTATCTATTATCTATCTATCCATCTATCTCCTATCTATCTATCTCTCTCATATCTATCTATCTATCTCATATCTATCTATCTATCCATCTATTTATGTATCTATCTTTCTATATATCTATCTATCTATCTCTCATATCTATCTCAGATAGATGAGAGATAGATGAAAGATAGATATATAGATAGATAGATACATAAATAGATGGATAGATAGATAGATATGAGATAGATAGAAAGATAGATAGATAGATGATAGATAGATATGATATAGATAGATAGATAGATATGAGATAGATAGATAGATGGATAGATGATAGATATGATATAGATAGATAGATACAGACAAAGCTGTATATCTAGCCTAGTAGCGTGCACCTGCAGGCCAGGTCCATATAATAGTTTGGTATCAACTAAAGTGCTGGCTGACTTATTCTTTGTCTGTATTGCACATACGGGGGAGTGGCTACCTCCATGTTGGCCTTGCACCCCACCCACCTCTATCAGGTGTGTATATAAGGTGTCTTGGATGTTCCAGACCCTGCCATGCTTACTGAACTGTTCACACAGAGGCATATTCACAGTGTAGGGTCCGTCCCAATGAGGCCACCTTATCGCGGTGGGATGGTCCAAGCTATTTGACCGCCGGCGGAGACAAATTTGCGAGCTAAGTGCCTCACTATTTCATAGTTTCACATTTGCATCTATTACACCATAGCTGTATAGCTCTCCATGTTTTAACTGCATATTCATGTTTCACTTATATCTTTGTGCTGGCAGTGTGCTGCTGCATTCTTCTGTTGCTAGATAGATAGATAGATAGATAGATAGGAGATAGATGGATATGATATAGATAGATTGATATGATATAGATAGATAGGATATAGAAAGATAGATAGATAAAGAACAATATGATGCAGCATGCCACAAGTTTGCAGAAAATGGTGGTTTATTCCATCATGTGCATAGACTATGCTGCATCATATTGTTCTTTGTCTGCATTGAGGAACCAGTGGACCCAGGTTCCAAGTATGCGAGCACCCCGACTTCTCTCTAATCTCTGGATTTTGGTTGTGCCGTTTTTATTTGTTATAGATAGATAGAAAGAGATAGTATCTATCTATCATCTATTTATCTATCTTTCTATCTATCTATCTCATATCTATCTATATATCCATCTATTTATGTATCTATCTATATTTCATCTATCTCTCATATATATCTATCTTTCATCTATCTATCTATCTGAGATAGATATGAGATAGATAGATAAATAGAAAGATAGATAAATACATAAATAGATAGATGGAGATAGATAGATAGATAGATAGATAGATCAGTGTTTCCCAACCGGGGGGCCTCCAGCTGTTGCAAAACTACAACTCCCAGTATGCTCATAAAGCCAAAGACATGCTTGGAGTTGACGTTTTGGAATAGCTAGAGGCCCCCTGATTGGGATTCACTGATCTATCTATCTATCTATCTCATATCTATCATCTATATATCTCATATCTATCTATTAATCTATATTATCTAAGTGTTTTATTCCCCCATGTATGTGTGACGTTTCGATAGCATCCCGCCATCTTTATCATACGTACAGTTGTACATTCTGTAGTCTCTGTGACATCACTGTGCTTCATAATAAACTGTGACATCACTGCGCTTCATAATAAACTGTGACGTCACTGTGCTTCATAATAAACTGTGACATCACTGTGCTTCATAATAAACTGTGACGTCACTGTGCTTCATAATAAACTGTTCACAACTATTTTAGGGGAAACCCCCTAAGGGGAACCCTTAAACTAAGTACCTCCTAAAATGTAACTTTTATTTGTCCTATTAAAATATTAAACTAAATAGTAATGTGTAATTTTCTTTATGGTGTAATCTACACCACTGATTATTTAAAATCACAGCCTCAGATCAGCTCCCCTTGTAATATTATAGTAGTGACTGCAATTAATGACAGAATAATTGCACAGCGATCATCATCTTTGGATATGATGAACTGTTTTTGGGGAGTTGTTAGTGGCTGCTAATTAAAAAATCCAAGCATTAGCCAGCGCCTCCAACGTTTCGCTGGCACCCCAGCTTCGTCAGGAAGGGCTGGTGGCTAATGGCCAGCGGGTGTCCCGTGGTTCCTAATATACTACGGCGTCTGATGTCATTAAAATTCGCCGCGGCTCACGTACAGAAGAGGACCTAATCTGAAAGATATTCTGGTCCATAGTCATCTGACAACACAGAAGACCACTACAGGCACATGGCTTCCATCGAAACCACAGGGATCTTTTCCCTGTGGCCATTGTACCATGTGTCAGTATACACGGAAAACCAAAAACTTCATCAATCCCCAAAATGGGAACAGCTATACTATTTATGATTTCATAAATTGCTCTAGCAAAAATGTAATCTATGCATTACAATGTACATGTCCCTACATTTATGTAGGTAAAACCACTCAAGAACTGCGACGACGCATAGGGAAAGATTTGAGTACCATTAGGACCTTAACAGATACCCCAGTGGCTAGACACATGAAAGAAAAACATCAGAACAACCTAAAAGAACTTACCTTTTGGGGTATCCGACAAATGAAACTTGGACCAAGGAAGGGCGATATTGATGGATTTATCGTTTGAATTGTAGACACCCTCATGGTCTTAATGAGGGCTTTTCTTTTTCCGCATTTTTAGAATAGTAGTGACATATATTAATATATCTACACCTTTATTATGATCCCGATGAGTTCAATAATATCATAGTCCTTTCTCATTATATATTTCTCACCTTCTTTCCCAATTAGGGATTTTGTTCAATTAAACTTTTTCATATATAATAACATGATGAGAACTATTATAATTATCAATCGGCCTGATCTCATAATAAATAGCCTTCTCCTAATGTTGAGGTAACCTATCATAGCATATCATACCTGGTCACTTATAACAACAATAACTACTGATTATTTAGTGCTGGCACAGTCATGTAGTAGATAATTGCACACTCAATTGTACTTTAAATAGTATCTCCATGTTGGTACATATATGTACATGCAATTGTATTCAAAATAGTATATCTATAATGATTTACCTATATGTATTCACACTATCAATTAAGGGAATTGTAGGTCCCCCAATTCAACCTCCTTTCCTCCCCTTCCTTCCCTCCCCCCTTCTCTTTCTTTTCTTTGTTTATAAAGGAATAACTCACATCCCCTCCCCTCTTCCCTCCCTTCCCTCCCCTTTCCTCCCCTGTCTATAATATAATCACATTCACATCACACTTAAGGTTATCACAAGTGAAAAATAATATAGGATATAATCAAAATCACAATCGTGAAATAATACAGGATATAACTAAAATATTGTGCCCCCATATATATTCATATATAAGTTATTTAGAGCTCGAGCCATAACGAATACAATCATAGTACATAGACATGTGTTGTATACCTGGTTCTATGTAGTTAAAGTAATGACAACACAGGTACACTAAGTCCGGTTACATGCACAGAAACAACAACGGCAGTAGAAATAAACTAAGTCCGGCGGCATGCGCACAAACATCCATGTCAGTGGAATAATATTAAGTCCGCTGGCATGCGCAGTGACCCCAACGGAAATAAAATAGAATCAAAGTCCAGTGTCATGCGCACGAGCAACTCGTGAACACAGTGAGTATATACAGGGTTTCAATAAAGTTGGACGACATGCGCGTCGCTTGTCAGTGACGCGCGTGTTTACTCACGTGACGCACTTAGGAACATATTGTGATTGGCCATGAGAACAACAACAAACAAACATGTGACTTGAATACCCTGCTATGATAGGCTAATACATGAGAAGTGGAGATAGGCTGAGGGGCCGCGGCGAATTTTAATGACATCAGACGCCGTAGTATATAAGGAACCACGGGACACCCGCTGGCCATTAGCCACCAGCCCTTCCTGACGAAGCTGGGGTGCCAGCGAAACGTTGTAGGCGCTGGCTAATGCTTGGATTTTTTAATTAGCAGCCACTAACAACTCCCCAAAAACAGTTCATCATATCCAAAGATGATGATCGCTGTGCAATTATTCTGCCATTAATTGCAGTCACTACTATAATTTTACAAGGGGAGCTGATCTGAGACTATGATTTTAAATAATCAGTGGTGTAGATTACACCATAAGGAAAATTACACATTACTATTTAGTTTAATATTTGAATAGGACAAATAAAAGTTACATTTTAGGAGGTACTTAGTTTAAGGGTTCCCCTTAGGGGGTTTCCCCTAAAATAGTTGTGAATATATTATCACCCTGGTACCCCCTGTGGGGCATTTGTTGTGATATATTATAATAAACTGTGACATCACTGTGCTTCATAATAAACTGTGACATCACTGTGCTTCATAATAAACTGTGACATCACTGTGCTTCATAATAAACTGTGACATCACTGTGCTTCATAATAAACTGTGACATCACTGTGCTTCATCCTGTAATTTGATGTCACTGTGTATAACAACCCTGTAGTGACATCACAGTTTATTATTCTTGAACGCTGACTTCACTGTGTATATTTTCCCGGTACAATGATATCACTGTATAGTTACCCTCTACTGTGACAACACTGTGTTTATTAACCCTGTAGTGGCAAAACTGTTTATGGTCCCTGTACAGAGACATTACTGTTTATGTTAACTCTGAACTGTGATGTCACTGTGCATATTTACCCTGTATTGTCACTCGCAGTGCAAGGTAAATATGTACAGTGGCATTAGGGTATACAGGCTTAATATATACAGTGATGTCACAGTGCAGTGTAAGTATCAACAGTGATGTTGCAGTATAGAGATAACACACAGTGATGTTATAGTTCAGAGATAATACACACAGTGATGTCACAGTACAGAGATAATACACAGTTATGTCACAGTACAGGGATAATACACACAGAGATGTCACAGTACAGGGATAATACACAGTGATGTCACAGTACAGGGATAATACACAGTGATGTCACAGTACAGGGATAATACACAGTGATGTCACAGTACAGAGCTAATGCACAGTGATGTCACAGTACAGGGATAATGCACAGTGATGTCACAGTACAGGGATAGTACACAGTGATGTCACAGTACAGGGATAATACACAGTTATGTCACAGTATAGAGATGATACACAGTGATGTCACAGTACAGGGATAATATACACAGTGATGTCACAGTACAGAGATAATACACAGTGATATCACAGTACAGGGATAATACACACAGTGATGTCACAGTACAGTGATAATACACAGTAATGTCACAGTACAGGGATAATACACACAGTAATGTCATAGTACAGGAATAATACACAGTGATGTCACAGTACAGGGATAATACACACAGTGATGTCACAGTACAGGGATAAAGCACAGTGATGTCACAGTACAGGGATAGTACACAGTGATGTCACAGTACAGGGATAATACACACAGTGATGTCACAGTACAGGGATAATACACAGTGATGTCACAGTACAGAGCTAATGCACAGTGATGTCACAGTACAGGGATAATACACACAGTGATGTCACAGTACAGGGATAAAGCACAGTGATGTCACAGTACAGGGATAATACACAGTTATGTCACAGTACAGGGATAATACACAGTGATGTCACAGTACAGGGATAATACACAGTGATGTCACAGTACAGGGATAATACACACAGTGATGTCACAGTACAGTGATAATACACAGTAATGTCACAGTACAGGGATAATACACACAGTGATATCACAGTACAGGGATAATACACACAGTGATGTCACAGTACAGGGATAATACACAGTGATGTCACAGTACAGGGATAATACACACAGTGATGTCACAGTACAGGGATAATACACAGTGATGTCACAGTACAGGGATAATACACACAGTGATGTCACAGTACAGGGATAATACACAGTGATGTCACAGTACAGGGATAATACACACTGTGATGTGTACATCTGGTATCTACCACTATAAGGCCAGTGTATGTGGGAGTATTGATAATTGTAAAATGAATTTTATACAGTAACAATTGGTGTTAGTCGGTCATTAGTCAGTCACAATGGTAGTCGTGGTCATGGTGTGGCAGTATTATTTGTTTCTTGCTAGTAACGCACACAACTATCAGTAAGCACCTTTTGTCTGGAGGTGCTGACCATTTTTATTTTTTTGTACTGGTATTATCAGTAACATTGGTGTCAGTAACAGTATGACCATAATATGTATGATGACAATATTTCCTCCCTGTATGCTGGTATTATTGGTAATATTGGTCTCAGTATACAGGATTTGGTCAGTTACAGTATGATGGTAATATGTATGGTGATAATATTCCTCCTTGTATACTGATATTATTTGTAATATTAGTCTCAGTATACAGGTCATTGTTCGCACTAGCGTCTAGCTCACCGATGCGGCATGGAGCCGCTTTGCCTGCACACCCTGGAATTAAAGCATGAAGTCTTGCAAAAGATTGGTGAGTTGCCTGTACTTTTTCTACATCATTGCGATTGGATGAAGTGTCTTTACCTATATTACATGAGCACCACCATATTACAAGCCTGTGCTGTCTGATACTTTAGAGTCCGGATTATAGGACGAACGTATTTTTTGTGAACCACACAATACAGGTAGTGCCAGCACGCTTCTATCTACACATATATTACTTATGTTAATGTTTGACAGGGAACTGGCCAAAAAATAAGTGACATGTCACTTCTTCTCCACGTAGACACATGCTGAAGCTGTCTTTGAAGTCAATGAGATCTTCATGGTCCCCCGATGCTGCCCTTGACTTGGATAGAATTTGCACGTGCAATGTATAAATGTGGTGTTGTTATAATTGCCCCCCCCCCTACTTTTGTCCTGGCCCCCAGTGTGCCCCCCCAAAATTTGAAAGCTGGAGACGCCACTGTGTGGCGGGTGCGCGGTGATCTGCTGGTCCGGCAGCGGCAATGGCAGGTGCGTGGCGATGGCAGGGGTAGGTGCCCCCTCCATTGCCAAGCACCCGCCATCACTGCTGCCGGACCTCCGCCCACGTGTGGAAGTCCAGGGAGAGCGGGGCACAGCGGGCTAAGAGGGAAGGGGAAGTCCTTACTTACCCGGTGGCGACATGTGGGGATCCGGCAGGCTTCGGAAGGATCTGACTAGCCAGTGAGTGGTCGACGGTGGCCCTCAAAAGCATGCAGACAGTCTGGCCATGCTGGGAATTGTAGTTTTGCAACATCTGGAGGACCACTGTTTGGAGACCACTGTGTAGTGGTCGCCAATCTGTGATCCTCCAGATGTTGCAAAACTACAACTCCCAGCATGCCCAGACAGCAATTGGCTGTCTGGGCATGCTGGGAGTTGTAGTTTTGCAACAGCTGGAGGCACACAACTAAAACTCCCAGCATGCCCAGACAGCCATTTGCAGCCAGGCATGCTGGGAGTTGTAGTTTTGCAACCTCTGGAGGACTACAGTTTGGAGACCACTGTGTAGTGGTCGCCAAACTGTGATCCTCCATTTGTTGCAAAACTACAACTCCCAGCATGCCCAGACAGCCAATTGCTGTCTGGGCATGCTGGGAGTTGTAGTTTTGCAACATCTGGAGGATCACAGTTTGGCGACCACTTCACAGTGGTCTCCAAACAGTGGTCCTCCAGATATTGCAAAACTACAATTCCCAGCATGGCCGGACTGTCTGGACATGCTGGGAGTTGTAGTTTTGCATGCTCTTGAGGGCCACCGTCGACCACTCACCGGCCAGTCAGATCCCTCTGAAGCCTGCCGGATCCCCACATGCCGCCAGTTTTGCAACATCTGGAGGATCACAGTTTGGAGACCACAAATGGCTGGCTGGCTACAAATGGCTGTCTGGGCACGCTGGGAGTTGTAGTTGTGTGGCTTCAGCTGTTGCAAAACTACAACTCCCAGCATGGCCGACAGCCAATTGCTGTCTGTGCATGCTGGGATTTGTAGTTTTGCAACATCTGGAGGGCCACAGTTTGGAGATCACTGTGCAGTGGTCTCTAAACTGTAGCCCTCCGGATGTTGCAACACTGCAAATCCCAGCATGCCCAAACAGCTGACTCGGCATGCTGGGAGTTGTAGTTGCATACCTCCAGCTGTTGCATAACTACATTTCCCAGCATGCCCTTCAGCGATCAGTACATGCTGGGAGTTGTAGTTTTTCAACAGCTGGAGGCACCCTGCTTGGAAAATACTGAATCATGTAACAGAACCTAACTGAAGGTTTTCCAACCAATGTGCCTCCAGCTGTTGCAAAAGTAGTTTTGCAACAGCTGGAGGTTTGCCCCCCCCCCCCATGTGAATGTACAGGGTACATTCACGCGGGCAGGTTTACAGTAAGTTTCCTGCTTCCAGTTTGAGCTGCGGCAAATTTTCTGCCGCGGAGCAAACTCCTAGCGGGAAACTCACTGTAAACCCGTCAGTGGGGAAAACAATACATATACACCCCCTTACACTGTCCCCCCGAATAAAAATAAAAAACATATTGTATGGCAGTGTTTCCAAAACGGAGCCTCCAGCTGTTGCAAAACAACAACTCCAAGCATTTCTGGACAGCCACTGACTGTCCAGGCATGCTGGGAGTTAAGCAACAGCTGGAGGCACCCTGTTTGGGAATCACTGGCGTAGAATACCCCTATGCCCCCCCCTATGCAATCCCTATTTTTGTCCTCAAATGCGCATGGCGCTCTCTCACTTCTGAGCCCTGTCGTATTTCAAGGAAACAGTTTAGGGCCACATATGGGTTATTTCCGTACTCTGGAGCAATTGCGTTACAATGTGGTTTTTTTCTCCTTTTACCCCTTATGAAAAGGAAAAGTTGGGGTCTACATCAGCCGGTTAGTGTAAAACTTTTTTTACACTAACATGCTGGTGGTGCCCCATACTTTTTATATTCACAAGAGGTAAAAAGAAAAAAGACCCCCAAAATTTGTAACGCAAATTTCTCCTGAGTACGGAAATACCCCATATGTGGGCGTAAAATGCTCTGCGGGCACACAATAAGGCTCAGGAGTGAGAGCGCACTATGTACATTTGAGGCCTAAAATGGTGATTTGCACAGGGGTGGCTGATTTTACAGCAGTTCTGACATAAACGCAAAAAAATAAATACCCACATATGACCCCATTTTGGAAACTACACCCCTCAGAGAACGTAACAAGGGGTATAGTGAGCCTGAACACCCCACAGGTTTTTGACAAATATTCGTTACAGTTGGATGGGAAAATGAAGAAAAAAGATTTTTTTCTCACTTAAATGCTGGTGTTACCCTAAATTAGAAAATACCCCATATGTGGATATAAAATTTTGGATTTTGGAGAGAAAATTTGTCCGGAATTGAAGGCCACTTGTGTTTACAAATCCCCCATGGTGCCAGAGCTATGGACACCCCCCCCCCCCCACATGTGACCCCATTTTGGAAACTACACCCCTCACGGAATGTAATAAGGGGTGCAGTGAGCATTTATGCCCCACAGGTGTCTGACAGATTTTTGGAACAGTGGTCCGTGAAAATGAAAAATTTTAATTTTCATTTGCACAGCCCACTGTTCCAAGGATCTGTCAAACGTCAGTGGGGTTTAAATGCTCACTGCACCCCTTATTAAATTCTGTGGGGGGTGTAGTTTCCAAAATGTGGTCACATTCTAGCACGACGAGGGGAGGGGGGGGGGTTGCGTTTGGAAATGCACAAAGCCCTCGCCTTGTATTCCAACCAAATTATCTCTCCATAAGCTCAATGGCGCTCCTTCTCTTCTGAGCATTGTAGTGCGCCTGCAGTGCTCTTGACATCCACACATGGGGTATTTCCATACTCAGAAGAAATGGGGTTACAAATTTTGGGGGTCATTTTCTCCTATTGCTCCTTGTAAAAATGTAAAATTTGGGAAAAAAGCTGCATTTTAGTGAAAAAGAAAAATTGACACGTCCAATTCTTTTCTGGCACCATAGGGGGCTTACTAAATGTAACATGCCCCCCAAAAACCATTTCAGAAAAACTCACTCTCCAAAATCCTATTGTCGCTCCTTTCTTTCTGAGCCCTCTAGTGCACCCACAGAACACTTCACATACACATATGAGGTATTTCCTTACTCAAGAGAAATTGGGTTAAACATTTTAGGAAGATTTTTCTCCTTTTGCCCCTTGTAAAAATTCAAAAACTGGGTCTACAAGAACATGCGAGTGTAAAAAATGAAGGTTTTGAATTTTCTCCTTCACATTGCTGCTATTCCTGTGAAACACCTAAAGAGTTAACACACTTACTGAAAATCATTCTGAATACTTTGAGGGGTGCAGTTTTTCTAATGGGGTCATTTATGGGGTATTTCTAATATGAAGGCCCCTCAAATCCACTTCAAAACTGAACTGGTCCCTGAAAAATTCTGATTTTGAAAATTTTGTGAAAAATTGGAAAATTGCTGTTATACTTTGAAGCCCTCTGATGTCTTCCAAAAGTAAAAACATGTCAATTTTATGATGTAATCATAAAGTAGACATATTATATATGTGAATCAATATATAATTTATTTGGGATGTCCATTTTCCTTATCAGCAGAGAGTTTCAAAGGTAAAAAAATGCAAATTTTTCTAATTTTACATGAAATTTTGGAATTTTTCACCAAGAAATGATGCAAGTATCGACAAAATTTTACCGCGAACATAAAGTAGAATATGTCACGAAAAAACATTCTCGGAATCAGAATGAAAGGTAAAAGCATCCCAGAGTTATTAATGCTTAAAGTGACAGTGGTCAGATGTGCAAAAAAGGCCTGCATCCTTAAAGTAAAAATGAGCTGCGTCCTTAAGGGGTTAAAATAAAAATATCTTATCACTTCAATGTATGCGACATCTGCCCACTACAGTAAATTGCTGGTGATGCCAAATACTAACCAAACAAATCTACATATTTTTGTTATTTTACAAGCTGCATATTTGTTGTAGAAAAGAACATGTGTCTTCAGGGGCATAGCTAAATGCTCAAGGGTTCAGCCTGGCCACCCCATATTCCCTGCAACTTTTACAGACACAACACGCTCATCACTGGGTCTCTGAGGATTCAGGGGGAAGCCGTCTTAGGGCGCAATTACACTACAGAATTTCTTAACAGAATTTTGCTTGGAAATTCCATTGCAACGTGCACGGAATGTCAGAGGCGGAGAGAATGAACATGTTCATTCTTTTGGCAGTAATACATTGCCACATACAGGAACTGGCATTGTCTGTGCAGTACTAGCGCCAACAGATTCATTTGTCTGGCCTCCCTTGGAATCTCCACAGTGTGCATGTGCCCTTATAGCAGTGTTTCCCAACCAGGGTGCCTCCAACTGTTGCAAAACTACAACTCCCAGCATGCCCGGACAGCCGAAGGCTAGGGCGGGGTCCCCTCAGGATCGGTGGTGGCGACAGGAGCAGCAGGATCGATCCCGGCGGCAGGATACAGCTGCGGTGGTCCCGGCGGCAGAATACAACAGGAGGTGAGGCCTGTTCACCTCCTACTGTTGCTTAGCAACAACTCGCAGTATGCAAAGCCGAAGGGCATGCTGGGAGTTTTAGTTTTGCAACAGCTGGAGTTCCAACTACAACTCCCAGCATGCCCTTTGGTAGTCTGTGCATGCTGGGGGTTGTAGTTATGCAACAGCTGGAGGCACGTTTTTTCTATTAAAAATTGTGCATTCAGCTGTTGCATAACTACAACTGCGAGGGAGTGATGTGGAACTTAAACAATTCATCGATCAGCTAAATCATAATGACCTGAATATAAAGCTGACTTATAAATCAGGCCGTGAGAAAATGGATTTTCTGGATGTGTCTTTTGGGGTCGATGAACATGGCTATATCCAATCTGATTTATTTAGAAAGCCTACTTCTACTAATTCACTACTCCATGCTCAATCGTTCCATCCACCAAGTCTACTCAAGGGCATTCCCATGGGTCAGTTTTTACGTTTGCGTCGTATATGCTCAACACCCTCACAATTTGAATTACAGGCCATTGACCTTTCCGAAAGATTTCGGGAGAGAGGATATAAAGAACAATGGATTAGAAGAGCCTATCTAAGAGCTAAGCACGCGAAAAGGGAAGATCTTATGCAGCGCAGGACGAGAAAATCCATCACTGATAATCAGGTGAGGCTCATTTCGGCATACCGTGCACAGGTCCCACAGCTTCGTGACATATTGAATAAATTTGGGGATATATTGCTTTTAGATCCCATATTGAAACTCTATTTACCTCCCCAACCATCCATCACATTTAGGAGATCTCCTAATCTCCGCGACATGTTGGTGAGGAGCTATCATAGAGTTCCCAAGAAACCATGTCCCTTCGGCTCAAAACTCCCCAAATGGGGATGTGCCCCATGTGGTAAATGTGTCACATGCCCTAATATCTGTACGGATCATGAATTCTCTGATTCAAACGGGACACGTCGATTTTCCATCACTCATAAGATTAACTGTCAAACCACAGGTGTCATTTACCATGCTACGTGCCCATGTGGCTTGATTTATGTCGGTATGACCTCTCGCGAATTTCGTCGTAGGATCCGGGAGCACATCCTTGGGATCATGGCCGCAAAGGATGAAATAGACCCACATAAACTCACCACCATTCCACGTCATTTCAAGCAATTTCACGCATGTGACCCAAGTGGACTTATGGTAAGAGGAATTGATATGGTATATGTGGGCTCCAGGGGAGGCAATTGGAAATTACGTTTGGCACAGTTAGAAACCCGTTGGATTTATCGCTTGAAAACATTGTCACCTTTGGGACTCAATGATCATGTTAGTTTTGTACCATTTATTTAATTGTAGTTCTCCTTAAATCAATTGTATTATTATATGTATTATACTCTAGATCGCGATCCTATTCCTCTTTTGAGGTATTGTGTTATGTTTTTATTTGGTTTTAATTGGTTTTATATTCTCTGTTCTTCTTTTTCCTTTTTTCCGCTAGGTCATGATGATGTACTCGTCCTTCTAGTCATATACCCACAGGCCGATACCACCAAGCACTAATTTTTGTATATTCACCTTTGCTTAGTTTTTAGCTACGCTTGATTAATATTGGGGTCTAATCTATTTACTAATGAATTTATTTATGAATTTATTTATTTTTCATTTACTATAGGGGATATTGTTTATATAAATTACTATCATTATTACCAATATTTATTATCAACTATTTTCATTACATATTTTTATCACAATTTTTTATTCAATTTTTTATTCAGTTCTGCACATTTTCATTTGGCATTTATCATGTTATCACTCTTTATTTCCATTTTTGGTCACCTATTCACACACATGTATTTACACCATTTTTGGCACTTTATGGCACTCTGTATCTTAATTGTCTGATACGATTGCCCTTACATTTGCACTTTTCACACCTATATTACTATTTAGTAGTATGCTATCATGGTTGTTACACGGGGTTTTCAACCCCATTTACCTGGATCACATTTGTCATTTCGTCTGTTTCACTTGTCACTTTTTGTATGCGTATTCACACTTCAATAAACCTGTACATGTGCGTTTTATCACACTTTTTATGTAGCCCATTATATTTATATTTTTATAAATTTATCTTTCTCCTTAATTTATTCATATTACGTTTTTATATATATATTTTTTTTATATATATTTTTTTATACTCACTCTCCCCCTTTTTTATATAACTATTTGTGCTTTGTTTATTCATCTATCTATTTATTTTTATGTCCATTATAGGTGTTTATTTTTCGGTGGTAGGTATTTTCACAGTATTTTCATCTATTTTCCTATTTTTCACACACTTTCTCACGTCGGTGGTTTTTCTTCATCTCCCCTATTTCTTATTCACTGGTCTTTATTTATTTACAGGTTAATCCTTTTTAACCTTCCCCTATATATCATCATGTATGCTGCTATTCTGTATGGGTTATCTGGTCTTCCGAGCGTCTCTTCCTAGCATCGCCACTCATGGCCTCATTGTCTCCGCTTACCGTTCCGACGCCATCTTTGTGGAGCCCACACCTATCGCGCGTGCGCCGCTATTAGACGCGTGCGCGATGGCATGGGCTCCCCTACGTTCCCCTCTGGGCGCATGCGCGCGACTAATCGCTCGGCCATTTTTGTGAAGCCATGCCCACACTGAGGGCGCCATATTTGTGTGGCCTGCCTATTATGGATCATGTTTTGTGCGTCACCACGGGATGCCGGAAACATAAGCGCCGTCATTGTTTAGCGCCGGATTTCCGGTTCATGAGGAGAGACACTCTCTCTTTCCGTCCTACAGGTAATTGGGCGGTTTGTACTTATCCTATCTGGTCTGACCTTATGGATCGGCTGGATTATCATTGGCCCTGACGAGTGTCCATCACCATGATCTGCGGATACTGATTGGGCATGCTAGCCCTTATATACCTACCTCTTTTGGGAATCAGGACACGCCCCCTGACGAAGCCCATACGCGAAACGTGCGTTGGGGTGTTGGTGCTTGGTGCTCCTGGCCTTTGGGTATATGACAGGTAGTCTTTTTTAGGTATTTCCTATTTATGTCTGTTGTATTGCATTGCTGCTTCCTATGTTACTTCAATGTATGTTAGATATTATATCTATTGTTACGATATCATAAACATGCAACTACGCCAGCCTTATATTATGTATACTCTTGACTGAATACCTACATTACCCATACCAGGTCCACTGGCACCTGTTGTCTCCTGTGTAAGGTCATCCTCTGCCTTTTTCTAATTTTTTAAAACTGTTTTTTATTGTCCAATAAAGATTGTTATACTTTTTGAAATAATATTAGTATTGTGGGTCTCTTTGTTTTTGGCTATATATTGGTACCCCCGGGACCTACATACGGCACGTATTGTTTTGCCGTTTTTGTTGTTTGGCTAAAATAACTACAACTCCCAGCATGCACAGACTACCAAAGGGCATGCTGGGAGTTGTAGCAGTGTGCCTCAAGCTGTTGCAAAACTACAACTCTCAGTATGCCCTTCGACTGTCAATGCATGCTGATTGTTGCAGTTTTGCAACAGCTGGAGACACACTGGTTGTGAAACCGAGTTTGTTACCTAACTCAGTGTTTCGCAACCACTGTGCCTCCACCTGTTGCAAAAATACAACTCCCAGCATGCACTGAGAGACTGTACATGCTTGGAGTTGTAGTTTTGCAACAGCTGGAGGCACACTGGTTGCGAAACACTGAGTTAAGTAACAAACTCTCAGTGTTTTGTAACCAGTGTGCCTCCAGCTGTCGCAGATGTACAACTCCCTGCATGCACTGAGAGACTGCACATGCTGCGAGTTGTAGTTTTACAACAGCTGGAGGTTTGCCCCCCTCACCCCATGTGAATATGGTGGGTTTACAGCAGCAAGTTTTCTGCTGTAAGTTTGAGATGCGGAAAATTTTCAGCCGCAGCTCAAACTCACAGCGAGAAACTTACTGCAAACCCAACCGTGTGAATGTATCCTAAACACACTACATTACACTTCACCTACACAAAATAAAAAGTAAAACACTACATCAGCATTTTAGTAAAAAAAATTCCTTTTCATGTCCAACTTCAACGCAAAGTCGTCAAACCACTGTGGGGTGTTAAGGCTCACTGTACCACTTGTCACGTTCCTTGAGGGGTGTAGTTCCCCAAATAGTATGCCATGTGGGGTGTTTTTTGCTGTTCTGGCACCATGTGGGCTTCCTAAATGCGACATGCCCTGCAAAAACCATTTCAGAAAAATTTGCTCTCCAAAATCCTATTGTCGCTCCTTCTCTTCTGAGTCCTCTAGTGCGCCCACAAAGCACTTTACATCCACATATGAGGTATTTCTTTACTCAAGAGAAATTGGTTTACAAACTTTGGGGGACTTTTTCTCCTCTTACCCCTTGTAAAAATAAAAAATATGCGTCTACAAGAACATGTTAGTGTAAAAAATGAAGATTTTGAATTTTCACCTCCACTTTGCTTCTATCCTTTTGAAACACCTAAAGGGTTAACAAACTTTCTCAATGTAATTTTGAATATGTTGAGGGTGCAGTTTTCATAATGGGCCCATTGTGGGGTATTTCTAACATAAAGACCCTCAAATTCCCTTAAAAACTGAACTGGTCCCTGAAAAATTCAGATTTTGAAATTTAAATAAAGTAGACATATTGTATATGTGAATCAATATATAATTTATTTGGGACGTCTATTTTCCTTACAAGCAGAGAGCTTCAAAGTTATAAAAATGCTTAATTTTAAATTTTTTCATGAAATTTTGGGGGTTTTTACGAAGAAATTATCGACGAAAATTTACCACTAACATAAAGTAGAATATGTCACTAAAAAACTGAGTTATTAATGCTTAAAAGTGACAGTGGTCAGAATTCCAAAAACATGCTCTGGTCCTTAACCCCTTCCCGCTATTGGACGTATGCATATGTCCAGGCGAACTACACGTTCGCGCAAATGGACGTATTCATATGTCCAAGCGATCTCCTGCTCTGCCGCGGGCAGCGCAGGAGATCGCGGGTGGGACTCAGCTGTCAATCACAGCCGGAGTCCCACCGCAGCTGCCGGGGCCGAGATCGCGCCGGTCCCGGCAGCATTAACCCCATAGATGCCGTGATCAGTTCTGATCACGGCATCTATGGTGTTTGCAGGGGGAGCGCTCTCCCCCTGCCCATCAACGGCGGCGCCACGATAAAATAATGGGGATCAGGGGTGTCCAAGACTTACTCAAGTATAAATTTTATCCTTTTACCCCTTGTAAAAATTCAAAAATTGGGTCTACAAGAACATGCAAGTGTAAAAAATTAAGATTTAGAATTTTCTCCTTCACTTTGCTGCTTTTCCTGTGAAACACCTAAAGGGTTAAAACACTTACTGAATGTAATTTTAAATACTTTGGGGGGTGAAGTTTTTGTAATGGGGTCATTTATGGGGTATTTCTAATATGAAGACCTTTCAAATCCACTTCAAACCTGAACTGGTCCATGAAAAAATAGCGAGTTTGAAAATTTTGTGAAAAATTGTAAAATTGCTGCTGAACTTTTAAGCCCTCTGATGTCTTCC
>NW_026609466.1:0-31407 GCF_029499605.1 Hyla sarda
GTGCAGTGAGGACAGCAGTTTCCTGCTAAGATGTCACTAAGGACAGGCTAAGCAGCTGTCCCAGGCCGGAAGACTGCTGTCCTGTCACTTTGTGCCCCCCCCCCCCCCCCCCTGTCCTTCCACAGAGACCATGTCACCTTTCCCCCACAGGGTGCCTTCCATCTTCTGCACATTCTTCCCTACCCCCCACAGAGGCTACACCCATCGAATAGTTCTCGCAATTCTCTGTACCCTTGAACCCAGTAGAGTCTCTGCCACATTATCCCTTAGCTGCTGCAACATAGCCTAATGATTACAGCCGCCATTAACCCTTCGCCACTCATTGTGAATCCAAGCCATTCTGGGCTGTGGATGAGTGGAAGACTGTTGTTTCTGCCACATATTACCCCCCTGTACTCTTCCCCTAAAGTACTGTAACCCTACTGCTTCCCCCCTTCTCTAACAGAGCTCTTTCGTCCTCTTACCTTCCATCGCTATCCATGTCCCCACCTCCCCTTCAAGACCGCCTATCACTTTCTGAGCCTCTACCCTAGACAAAGTTCTAGCCACCTACTCTCCCCCTTTCCCGTACCACACACAGTACCCCTGCCACCTTCTGTACCCCCTCTCCTAACATTCCTTCAACCTTTCTGCCTTCTAGATCCCCAACCCTTCCTGGCTTCTGCCTCTAGCCCCCTACCCTCACAAAGCCCACTCACAGAGCCACTGGCATCTTTTGACTTTCCCCAACTAAGCCCTCTCCTCCTTTTGTGTTCCATGTCGCGGTCCCTTCCCCCCCCAGGTCTGAGACATGGAATACATTAGAGGACAAGGGTTCTGTTGTGGGAAGTCGGAAGGAGTCAGGGGCTCTGTGGGTGGAGGGGGGGGCTTGTAGGGGTAGGTTGGTTGAAACAGATGCCAGAGGGAGTTGTGGATTTGGAAGGCAGAAAGGTGGAAGGGCCGCTGTTAGGGCAGGGGATACAGAAAGTGGTAGGGGGGTACTGTGTGTGGTATGAGAAAGAGGGGAAAGTAGGTGGCTATGGCTCTACCTAGGACCGGGGCTCAGAAGGAGGCAAGAAGTCTTGAAGGGGAGCTGGGGCCATGGATTACGATGGAAGGTAAGTTTGTAAGGGCTCTGTTAGAGGAGGAGGGAGAAGGTGGTAGGGGTACAGTGCCTTAGGGGAAGAGTTCAGGGGAACAGAAATGTGACAGGGGGGCACTAGGGGTCAGGGAGACATATGTTGGCAGTGGGTCTGCTGGGTTTCAGGATACAGAGAGTTGCAAGGACTTCTTGATGGGGAGTAGCCTCTGTAGGGGTGGGGTAAATGGGTACAGAAGGTGATAGGCACTCTGTGGGGGAAAGGTGACAGTACCTCTGTGGAAGGACAGAGAGGCACGAAGTGACAGACAAGTAATCTTCTTACCTGAGACCGCTACTTAGACTGTTCTTAGTGATTCCTTGGCTGGATCCGCTGTCTTCACTGCACTGGCAGACATCTCGACTCCCGCCACAACAGCCCGGCACAGAGTTTATTTTTAATATATTTTTGTTATTATCAGGAACATTTGGCGCCACCTCCTCACTCTGGACACATACCCAGGAGAGTAATCCTACCAAACTCTGCATCAGCCCTCAGCATTACCGGATATCTGCCCCAAACGACAAGGAGCTGCTATGATATGGTAAGTTTCTATTTAATCATGTAGTGGCTACCCAAGCATGGCTTGTTGCAGTGATAATGGGGGGAGGTTATCATTGTGGCACCATGTGTCAGTAGCTTTAATAGTTAGCTAACCCCTAGACTCTCCTTGTCCTCATTGTAATGCAATGTGCATCTGTGTGTGGAGGGGGAGCGCTCTCTGCTGGGTAGCGGTGGTGGATGTCCGGATGTCTGCCTGTGCAGTGAGGACAGCAGTTCCTGCTAAGATGTCACTAAGGACAGTCTAAGCAGCTGTCCCAGGCCGGAAGACTGCTGTCCTGTCACTTTGTGCCCCCCCCCTGTCCTTCCACAGAGACCATGTCACCTTTCCCCCACAGGGTGCCTTCCATCTTCTGCACCATTCTTCCCTACCCCCACAGAGGCTACACCCCATCGAATAGTTCTCGCAATTCTCTGTACCCTTGAACCCAGTAGAGTCTCTGCCACATTATCCCTTAGCTGCTGCAACATAGCCTAATGATTACAGCCGCCATTAACCCTTCGCCACTCATTGTGAATCCAAGCCATTCTGGGCTGTGGATGAGTGGAAGACTGTTGTTTCTGCCACATATTACCCCCCTGTACTCTTCCCCTAAAGTACTGTAACTCTACTGCTTTCCCCCCCCTTCCTCTAACAGAGCTCTTTCGTCCTCTTACCTTCCATCGCTATCCATGTCCCCACCTCCCCTTCAAGACCGCCTATCACTTTCTGAGCCTCTGCCCTAGACAAAGTTCTAGCCACCTACTCTCCCCCTTTCCCGTACCACACACAGTACCCCTGCCACCTTCTGTACCCCCCTCTCCTAACATTCCTTCAACCTTTCTGCCTTCTAGATCCCCAACCCTTCCTGGCTTCTGCCTCTAGCCCCCTACCCTCACAAAGCCCACTCACAGAGCCACTGGCATCTTTTGACTTTCCCCAACTAAGCCCTTGCCTCCTTTTGTGTTCCATGTCGCGGTCCTTCCCCCCCAGGTCTGAGACATGGAATACATTAGGGGACAAGGGTTCTGTTGTGGGAAGTCAGAAGGAGTCAGGGGCTCTGTGGGTGGAGGGGGGGCTTGTAGGGGTAGGTTGGTTGAAACAGATGCCAGAGGGAGTTGTGGATTTGGAAGGCAGAAAGGTGGAAGGGGCCGCTGTTAGGGTACAGTGCCTTAGGGGAAGAGTTCAGGGGAACAGAATGTGACAGGGGCACTAGGGGTCAGGGAGACATATGTTGGCAGTGGGTCTGCTGGGTTTCAGGATACAGAGAGTTGCAAGGGACTTCTTGATGGGGAGTAGCCTCTGTAGGGGTGGGGTAAATGGGTACAGAAGGTGATAGGCACTCTGTGGGGGAAAGGTGACAGTACCTCTGTGGAAGGACAGAGAGGCACGAAGTGACAGACAAGTAATCTTCTTACCTGAGACCGCTACTTAGACTGTCCTTAGTGATTCCTTGGCTGGATCCGCTGTCTTCACTGCTCTGGCAGACATCTCGACTCCCGCCACAACAGCCCGGCACAGAGTTTATTTTTAATATATTTTTGTTATTATCAGGAACATTTGGCGCCACCTCCTCACTCTGGACACATACCCAGGAGAGTAATCCTACCAACCTCTGCATCAGCCTCAGCATTACCGGATATCTGCCCCAAACGACAAGGAGCTGCTATGATATGGTAAGTTTCTATTTAATCATGTAGTGGCTACCCAAGCATGGCTTGTTGCAGTGATAATGGGGGGGGTTATCATTGTGGCACCATGTGTCAGTAGCTTTAATAGTTAGCTAACCCCTAGACTCTCCTTGTCCTCATTGTATGCAATGTGCATCTGTGTGTGGAGGGGGAGCGCTCTCTGCTGGGTAGCGGTGGTGGATGTCCGGATGTCTGCCTGTGCAGTGAGGACAGCAGTTCCTGCTAAGATGTCACTAAGGACAGGCTAAGCAGCTGTCCCAGGCCGGAAGACTGCTGTCCTGTCACTTTGTGCCCCACCCCCCCCCCCTGTCCTTCCACAGAGACCATGTCACCTTTCCCCCACAGGGTGCCTTCCATCTTCTGCACCATTCTTCCCTACCCCCACAGAGGCTACACCCCATCGAATAGTTCTCGCAATTCTCTGTACCCTTGAACCCAGTAGAGTCTCTGCCACATTATCCCTTAGCTGCTGCAACATAGCCTAATGATACAGCCGCCATTAACCCTTCGCCACTCATTGTGAATCCAAGCCATTCTGGGCTGTGGATGAGTGGGAAGGACTGTTGTTTCTGCCACATATTACCCCCCCTGTACTCTTCCCCTAAAGTACTGTAACCCTACTGCTTTCCCCCCCCTTCCTCTAACAGAGCTCTTTCGTCCTCTTACCTTCCATCGCTATCCATGTCCCCACCTCCCCTTCAAGACCGCCTATCACTTTCTGAGCCTCTGCCTAGACAAAGTTCTAGCCACCTACTCTCCCCCTTTCCCGTACCACACACAGTACCCCTGCCACCTTCTGTACCCCCTCTCCTAACATTCCTTCAACCTTTCTGCCTTCTAGATCCCCAACCCTTCCTGGCTTCTGCCTCTAGCCCCCTACCCTCACAAAGCCCACTCACAGAGCCACTGGCATCTTTTGACTTTCCCCAACTAAGCCCTTGCCTCCTTTTGTGTTCCATGTCGCGGTCCTTCCCCCCCAGGTCTGAGACATGGAATACATTAGGGGACAAGGGTTCTGTTGTGGGAAGTCAGAAGGAGTCAGGGGCTCTGTGGGTGGAGGGGGGGCTTGTAGGGGTAGGTTGGTTGAAACAGATGCCAGAGGGAGTTGTGGATTTGGAAGGCAGAAAGGTGGAAGGGCCGCTGTTAGGGTACAGTGCCTTAGGGGAAGAGTTCAGGGGAACAGAATGTGACAGGGGCACTAGGGGTCAGGGAGACATATGTTGGCAGTGGGTCTGCTGGGTTTCAGGATACAGAGAGTTGCAAGGACTTCTTGATGGGGAGTAGCCTCTGTAGGGGTGGGGTAAATGGGTACAGAAGGTGATAGGCACTCTGTGGGGAAAGGTGACAGTACCTCTGTGGAAGGACAGAGAGGCACGAAGTGACAGACAAGTAATCTTCTTACCTGAGACCGCTACTTAGACTGTCCTTAGTGATTCCTTGGCTGGATCCGCTGTCTTCACTGCTCTGGCAGACATCTCGACTCCCGCCACAACAGCCCGGCACAGAGTTTATTTTTAATATATTTTTGTTATTATCAGGAACATTTGGCGCCACCTCCTCACTCTGGACACATACCCAGGAGAGTAATCCTACCAACCTCTGCATCAGCCTCAGCATTACCGGATATCTGCCCCAACCGACAAGGAGCTGCTATGATATGGTAAGTTTCTATTTAATCATGTAGTGGCTACCCAAGCATGGCTTGTTGCAGTGATAATGGGGGGGTTATCATTGTGGCACCATGTGTCAGTAGCTTTAATAGTTAGCTAACCCCTAGACTCTCCTTGTCCTCATTGTAATGCAATGTGCATCTGTGTGTGGAGGGGGAGCGCTCTCTGCTGGGTAGCGGTGGTGGATGTCCGGATGTCTGCCTGTGCAGTGAGGACAGCAGTTCCTGCTAAGATGTCACTAAGGACAGGCTAAGCAGCTGTCCCAGGCCGGAAGACTGCTGTCCTGTCACTTTGTGCCCCCCCCCCCCCCCCCCCTGTCCTTCCACAGAGACCATGTCACCTTTGCCCCACAGGGTGCCTTCCATCTTCTGCACCATTCTTCCCTACCCCCACAGAGGCTACACCCCATCGAATAGTTCTCGCAATTCTCTGTACCCTTGAACCCAGTAGAGTCTCTGCCACATTATCCCTTAGCTGCTGCAACATAGCCTAATGATTACAGCCGCCATTAACCCTTCGCCACTCATTGTGAATCCAAGCCATTCTGGGCTGTGGATGAGTGGAAGACTGTTGTTTCTGCCACATATTACCCCCCTGTACTCTTCCCCTAAAGTACTGTAACCCTACTGCTTTCCCCCCCCTTCCTCTAACAGAGCTCTTTCGTCCTCTTACCTTCCATCGCTATCCATGTCCCCACCTCCCCTTCAAGACCGCCTATCACTTTCTGAGCCTCTGCCCCTAGACAAAGTTCTAGCCACCTACTCTCCCCCTTTCCCGTACCACACACAGTACCCCTGCCACCTTCTGTACCCCCTCTCCTAACATTCCTTCAACCTTTCTGCCTTCTAGATCCCCAACCCTTCCTGGCTTCTGCCTCTAGCCCCCTACCCTCACAAAGCCCACTCACAGAGCCACTGGCATCTTTTGACTTTCCCCAACTAAGCCCTTGCCTCCTTTTGTGTTCCATGTCGCGGTCCTTCCCCCCCAGGTCTGAGACATGGAATACATTAGGGGACAAGGGTTCTGTTGTGGGAAGTCAGAAGGAGTCAGGGGCTCTGTGGGTGGAGGGGGGGCTTGTAGGGGTAGGTTGGTTGAAACAGATGCCAGAGGGAGTTGTGGATTTGGAAGGCAGAAAGGTGGAAGGGCCGCTGTTAGGGCAGGGGATACAGAAAGTGGTAGGGGGTACTGTGTGTGGTATGAGAAAGAGGGGAAAGTAGGTGGCTATGGCTCTACCTAGGACCGGGGCTCAGAAGGAGGCAAGAAGTCTTGAAGGGGAGCTGGGGCCATGGATTACGATGGAAGGTAAGTTTGTAAGGGCTCTGTTAGAGGAGGAGGGAGAAGGTGGTAGGGGTACAGTGCCTTAGGGGAAGAGTTCAGGGGAACAGAATGTGACAGGGGCACTAGGGGTCAGGGAGACATATGTTGGCAGTGGGTCTGCTGGGTTTCAGGATACAGAGAGTTGCAAGGACTTCTTGATGGGGAGTAGCCTCTGTAGGGGTGGGGTAAATGGGTACAGAAGGTGATAGGCACTCTGTGGGGGAAAGGTGACAGTACCTCTGTGGAAGGACAGAGAGGCACGAAGTGACAGACAAGTAATCTTCTTACCTGAGACCGCTACTTAGACTGTTCTTAGTGATTCCTTGGCTGGATCCGCTGTCTTCACTGCACTGGCAGACATCTCGACTCCCGCCACAACAGCCCGGCACAGAGTTTATTTTTAATATATTTTTGTTATTATCAGGAACATTTGGCGCCACCTCCTCACTCTGGACACATACCCAGGAGAGTAATCCTACCAAACTCTGCATCAGCCTCAGCATTACCGGATATCTGCCCCAAACGACAAGGAGCTGCTATGATATGGTAAGTTTCTATTTAATCATGTAGTGGCTACCCAAGCATGGCTTGTTGCAGTGATAATGGGGGGGTTATCATTGTGGCACCATGTGTCAGTAGCTTTAATAGTTAGCTAACCCCTAGACTCTCCTTGTCCTCATTGTAATGCAATGTGCATCTGTGTGTGGAGGGGGAGCGCTCTCTGCTGGGTAGCGGTGGTGGATGTCCGGATGTCTGCCTGTGCAGTGAGGACAGCAGTTCCTGCTAAGATGTCACTAAGGACAGGCTAAGCAGCTGTCCCAGGCCGGAAGACTGCTGTCCTGTCACTTTGTGCCCCCCCCCCCCCCCTGTCCTTCCACAGAGACCATGTCACCTTTCCCCCACAGGGTGCCTTCCATCTTCTGCACCATTCTTCCCTACCCCCACAGAGGCTACACCCCATCGAATAGTTCTCGCAATTCTCTGTACCCTTGAACCCAGTAGAGTCTCTGCCACATTATCCCTTAGCTGCTGCAACATAGCCTAATGATTACAGCCGCCATTAACCCTTCGCCACTCATTGTGAATCCAAGCCATTCTGGGCTGTGGATGAGTGGAAGACTGTTGTTTCTGCCACATATTACCCCCCTGTACTCTTCCCCTAAAGTACTGTAACCCTACTGCTTTCCCCCCCCTTCCTCTAACAGAGCTCTTTCGTCCTCTTACCTTCCATCGCTATCCATGTCCCCACCTCCCCTTCAAGACCGCCTATCACTTTCTGAGCCTCTGCCCTAGACAAAGTTCTAGCCACCTACTCTCCCCCTTTCCCGTACCACACACAGTACCCCTGCCACCTTCTGTACCCCCTCTCCTAACATTCCTTCAACCTTTCTGCCTTCTAGATCCCCAACCCTTCCTGGCTTCTGCCTCTAGCCCCCTACCCTCACAAAGCCCACTCACAGAGCCACTGGCATCTTTTGACTTTCCCCAACTAAGCCCTTGCCTCCTTTTGTGTTCCATGTCGCGGTCCTTCCCCCCCAGGTCTGAGACATGGAATACATTAGGGGACAAGGGTTCTGTTGTGGGAAGTCAGAAGGAGTCAGGGGCTCTGTGGGTGGAGGGGGGGCTTGTAGGGGTAGGTTGGTTGAAACAGATGCCAGAGGGAGTTGTGGATTTGGAAGGCAGAAAGGTGGAAGGGCCGCTGTTAGGGTACAGTGCCTTAGGGGAAGAGTTCAGGGGAACAGAATGTGACAGGGGCACTAGGGGTCAGGGAGACATATGTTGGCAGTGGGTCTGCTGGGTTTCAGGATACAGAGAGTTGCAAGGACTTCTTGATGGGGAGTAGCCTCTGTAGGGGTGGGGTAAATGGGTACAGAAGGTGATAGGCACTCTGTGGGGGAAAGGTGACAGTACCTCTGTGGAAGGACAGAGAGGCACGAAGTGACAGACAAGTAATCTTCTTACCTGAGACCGCTACTTAGACTGTCCTTAGTGATTCCTTGGCTGGATCCGCTGTCTTCACTGCTCTGGCAGACATCTCGACTCCCGCCACAACAGCCCGGCACAGAGTTTATTTTTAATATATTTTTGTTATTATCAGGAACATTTGGCGCCACCTCCTCACTCTGGACACATACCCAGGAGAGTAATCCTACCAACCTCTGCATCAGCCTCAGCATTACCGGATATCTGCCCCAAACGACAAGGAGCTGCTATGATATGGTAAGTTTCTATTTAATCATGTAGTGGCTACCCAAGCATGGCTTGTTGCAGTGATAATGGGGGGGGGTTATCATTGTGGCACCATGTGTCAGTAGCTTTAATAGTTAGCTAACCCCTAGACTCTCCTTGTCCTCATTGTAATGCAATGTGCATCTGTGTGTGGAGGGGGAGCGCTCTCTGCTGGGTAGCGGTGGTGGATGTCCGGATGTCTGCCTGTGCAGTGAGGACAGCAGTTCCTGCTAAGATGTCACTAAGGACAGGCTAAGCAGCTGTCCCAGGCCGGAAGACTGCTGTCCTGTCACTTTGTGCCCCCCCCCCCCCCCCTGTCCTTCCACAGAGACCATGTCACCTTTCCCCCACAGGGTGCCTTCCATCTTCTGCACCATTCTTCCCTACCCCCACAGAGGCTACACCCCATCGAATAGTTCTCGCAATTCTCTGTACCCTTGAACCCAGTAGAGTCTCTGCCACATTATCCCTTAGCTGCTGCAACATAGCCTAATGATTACAGCCGCCATTAACCCTTCGCCACTCATTGTGAATCCAAGCCATTCTGGGCTGTGGATGAGTGGAAGACTGTTGTTTCTGCCACATATTACCCCCCTGTACTCTTCCCCTAAAGTACTGTAACCCTACTGCTTCCCCCCCCTTCCTCTAACAGAGCTCTTTCGTCCTCTTACCTTCCATCGCTATCCATGTCCCCACCTCCCCTTCAAGACCGCCTATCACTTTCTGAGCCTCTACCCTAGACAAAGTTCTAGCCACCTACTCTCCCCCTTTCCCGTACCACACACAGTACCCCTGCCACCTTCTGTACCCCCTCTCCTAACATTCCTTCAACCTTTCTGCCTTCTAGATCCCCAACCCTTCCTGGCTTCTGCCTCTAGCCCCCTACCCTCACAAAGCCCACTCACAGAGCCACTGGCATCTTTTGACTTTCCCCAACTAAGCCCTCTCCTCCTTTTGTGTTCCATGTCGCGGTCCTTCCCCCCCCAGGTCTGAGACATGGAATACATTAGGGGACAAGGGTTCTGTTGTGGGAAGTCGGAAGGAGTCAGGGGCTCTGTGGGTGGAGGGGGGGCTTGTAGGGGTAGGTTGGTTGAAACAGATGCCAGAGGGAGTTGTGGATTTGGAAGGCAGAAAGGTGGAAGGGCCGCTGTTAGGGCAGGGGATACAGAAAGTGGTAGGGGGTACTGTGTGTGGTATGAGAAAGAGGGGAAAGTAGGTGGCTATGGCTCTACCTAGGACCGGGGCTCAGAAGGAGGCAAGAAGTCTTGAAGGGGAGCTGGGGCCATGGATTACGATGGAAGGTAAGTTTGTAAGGGCTCTGTTAGAGGAGGAGGGAGAAGGTGGTAGGGGTATAGTGCCTTAGGGGAAGAGTTCAGGGGAACAGAATGTGACAGGGGCACTAGGGGTCAGGGAGACATATGTTGGCAGTGGGTCTGCTGGGTTTCAGGATACAGAGAGTTGCAAGGACTTCTTGATGGGGAGTAGCCTCTGTAGGGGTGGGGTAAATGGGTACAGAAGGTGATAGGCACTCTGTGGGGGAAAGGTGACAGTACCTCTGTGGAAGGACAGAGAGGCACGAAGTGACAGACAAGTAATCTTCTTACCTGAGACCGCTACTTAGACTGTTCTTAGTGATTCCTTGGCTGGATCCGCTGTCTTCACTGCACTGGCAGACATCTCGACTCCCGCCACAACAGCCCGGCACAGAGTTTATTTTTAATATATTTTTGTTATTATCAGGAACATTTGGCGCCACCTCCTCACTCTGGACACATACCCAGGAGAGTAATCCTACCAAACTCTGCATCAGCCTCAGCATTACCGGATATCTGCCCCAAACGACAAGGAGCTGCTATGATATGGTAAGTTTCTATTTAATCATGTAGTGGCTACCCAAGCATGGCTTGTTGCAGTGATAATGGGGGGGTTATCATTGTGGCACCATGTGTCAGTAGCTTTAATAGTTAGCTAACCCCTAGACTCTCCTTGTCCTCATTGTAATGCAATGTGCATCTGTGTGTGGAGGGGGAGCGCTCTCTGCTGGGTAGCGGTGGTGGATGTCCGGATGTCTGCCTGTGCAGTGAGGACAGCAGTTCCTGCTAAGATGTCACTAAGGACAGGCTAAGCAGCTGTCCCAGGCCGGAAGACTGCTGTCCTGTCACTTTGTGCCCCCCCCCCCCCCTGTCCTTCCACAGAGACCATGTCACCTTTCCCCCACAGGGTGCCTTCCATCTTCTGCACCATTCTTCCCTACCCCCACAGAGGCTACACCCCATCGAATAGTTCTCGCAATTCTCTGTACCCTTGAACCCAGTAGAGTCTCTGCCACATTATCCCTTAGCTGCTGCAACATAGCCTAATGATTACAGCCGCCATTAACCCTTCGCCACTCATTGTGAATCCAAGCCATTCTGGGCTGTGGATGAGTGGAAGACTGTTGTTTCTGCCACATATTACCCCCCTGTACTCTTCCCCTAAAGTACTGTAACCCTACTGCTTTCCCCCCCCTTCCTCTAACAGAGCTCTTTCGTCCTCTTACCTTCCATCGCTATCCATGTCCCCACCTCCCCTTCAAGACCGCCTATCACTTTCTGAGCCTCTGCCCTAGACAAAGTTCTAGCCACCTACTCTCCCCCTTTCCCGTACCACACACAGTACCCCTGCCACCTTCTGTACCCCCTCTCCTAACATTCCTTCAACCTTTCTGCCTTCTAGATCCCCAACCCTTCCTGGCTTCTGCCTCTAGCCCCCTACCCTCACAAAGCCCACTCACAGAGCCACTGGCATCTTTTGACTTTCCCCAACTAAGCCCTTGCCTCCTTTTGTGTTCCATGTCGCGGTCCTTCCCCCCCCAGGTCTGAGACATGGAATACATTAGGGGACAAGGGTTCTGTTGTGGGAAGTCGGAAGGAGTCAGGGGCTCTGTGGGTGGAGGGGGGCTTGTAGGGGTAGGTTGGTTGAAACAGATGCCAGAGGGAGTTGTGGATTTGGAAGGCAGAAAGGTGGAAGGGCCGCTGTTAGGGCAGGGGATACAGAAAGTGGTAGGGGGTACTGTGTGTGGTATGAGAAAGAGGGGAAAGTAGGTGGCTATGGCTCTACCTAGGACCGGGGCTCAGAAGGAGGCAAGAAGTCTTGAAGGGGAGCTGGGGCCATGGATTACGATGGAAGGTAAGTTTGTAAGGGCTCTGTTAGAGGAGGAGGGAGAAGGTGGTAGGGGTACAGTGCCTTAGGGGAAGAGTTCAGGGGAACAGAATGTGACAGGGGCACTAGGGGTCAGGGAGACATATGTTGGCAGTGGGTCTGCTGGGTTTCAGGATACAGAGAGTTGCAAGGACTTCTTGATGGGGAGTAGCCTCTGTAGGGGTGGGGTAAATGGGTACAGAAGGTGATAGGCACTCTGTGGGGGAAAGGTGACAGTACCTCTGTGGAAGGACAGAGAGGCACGAAGTGACAGACAAGTAATCTTCTTACCTGAGACCGCTACTTAGACTGTCCTTAGTGATTCCTTGGCTGGATCCGCTGTCTTCACTGCACTGGCAGACATCTCGACTCCCGCCACAACAGCCCGGCACAGAGTTTATTTTTAATATATTTTTGTTATTATCAGGAACATTTGGCGCCACCTCCTCACTCTGGACACATACCCAGGAGAGTAATCCTACCAAACTCTGCATCAGTCTCAGCATTACCGGATATCTGCCCCAAACGACAAGGAGCTGCTATGATATGGTAAGTTTCTATTTAATCATGTAGTGGCTACCCAAGCATGGCTTGTTGCAGTGATAATGGGGGGGTTATCATTGTGGCACCATGTGTCAGTAGCTTTAATAGTTAGCTAACCCCTAGACTCTCCTTGTCCTCATTGTAATGCAATGTGCATCTGTGTGTGGAGGGGGAGCGCTCTCTGCTGGGTAGCGGTGGTGGATGTCCGGATGTCTGCCTGTGCAGTGAGGACAGCAGTTCCTGCTAAGATGTCACTAAGGACAGGCTAAGCAGCTGTCCCAGGCCGGAAGACTGCTGTCCTGTCACTTTGTGCCCCCCCCCCCCCCTGTCCTTCCACAGAGACCATGTCACCTTTCCCCCACAGGGTGCCTTCCATCTTCTGCACCATTCTTCCCTACCCCCACAGAGGCTACACCCCATCGAATAGTTCTCGCAATTCTCTGTACCCTTGAACCCAGTAGAGTCTCTGCCACATTATCCCTTAGCTGCTGCAACATAGCCTAATGATTACAGCCGCCATTAACCCTTCGCCACTCATTGTGAATCCAAGCCATTCTGGGCTGTGGATGAGTGGAAGACTGTTGTTTCTGCCACATATTACCCCCCTGTACTCTTCCCCTAAAGTACTGTAACCCTACTGCTTTCCCCCCCCCTTCCTCTAACAGAGCTCTTTCGTCCTCTTACCTTCCATCGCTATCCATGTCCCCACCTCCCCTTCAAGACCGCCTATCACTTTCTGAGCCTCTGCCCTAGACAAAGTTCTAGCCACCTACTCTCCCCCTTTCCCGTACCACACACAGTACCCCTGCCACCTTCTGTACCCCCTCTCCTAACATTCCTTCAACCTTTCTGCCTTCCAAGATCCACAACTCCCTCTGGCATCTGTTTCTAGCCAACCTACCCCTACAAGCCCCCCCTCCACCCACAGAGCCCCTGACTCCTTTCTGACTTTCCCACAACAAAGCCCTTGTCCCCTAATGTAGTTCCATGTCCCCCCAGGTCTGAGACATGGAATACATTAGGGGACAAGGGTTCTGTTGTGGGAAGTCAGAAGGAGTCAGGGGCTCTGTGGGTGGAGGGGGGGCTTGTAGGGGTAGGTTGGTTGAAACAGATGCCAGAGGGAGTTGTGGATTTGGAAGGCAGAAAGGTGGAAGGGCCGCTGTTAGGGCAGGGGATACAGAAAGTGGTAGGGGGTACTGTGTGTGGTATGAGAAAGAGGGGAAAGTAGGTGGCTATGGCTCTACCTAGGACTGGGGCTCAGAAGGAGGCAAGAAGTCTTGAAGGGGAGCTGGGGCCATGGATTACGATGGAAGGTAAGTTTGTAAGGGCTCTGTTAGAGGAGGAGGGAGAAGGTGGTAGGGGTACAGTGCCTTAGGGGAAGAGTTCAGGGGAACAGAATGTGACAGGGGCACTAGGGGTCAGGGAGACATATGTTGGCAGTGGGTCTGCTGGGTTTCAGGATACAGAGAGTTGCAAGGACTTCTTGATGGGGAGTAGCCTCTGTAGGGGTGGGGTAAATGGGTACAGAAGGTGATAGGCACTCTGTGGGGGAAAGGTGACAGTACCTCTGTGGAAGGACAGAGAGGCACGAAGTGACAGACAAGTAATCTTCTTACCTGAGACCGCTACTTAGACTGTCCTTAGTGATTCCTTGGCTGGATCCGCTGTCTTCACTGCACTGGCAGACATCTCGACTCCCGCCACAACAGCCCGGCACAGAGTTTATTTTTAATATATTTTTGTTATTATCAGGAACATTTGGCGCCACCTCCTCACTCTGGACACATACCCAGGAGAGTAATCCTACCAACCTCTGCATCAGCCTCAGCATTACCGGATATCTGCCCCAACCGACAAGGAGCTGCTATGATATGGTAAGTTTCTATTTAATCATGTAGTGGCTACCCAAGCATGGCTTGTTGCAGTGATAATGGGGGGGTTATCATTGTGGCACCATGTGTCAGTAGCTTTAATAGTTAGCTAACCCCTAGACTCTCCTTGTCCTCATTGTAATGCAATGTGCATCTGTGTGTGGAGGGGGAGCGCTCTCTGCTGGGTAGCGGTGGTGGATGTCCGGATGTCTGCCTGTGCAGTGAGGACAGCAGTTCCTGCTAAGATGTCACTAAGGACAGGCTAAGCAGCTGTCCCAGGCCGGAAGACTGCTGTCCTGTCACTTTGTGCCCCCCCCCCCCCCCTGTCCTTCCACAGAGACCATGTCACCTTTCCCCCACAGGGTGCCTTCCATCTTCTGCACCATTCTTCCCTACTTCCACAGAGGCTACACCCCATCGAATAGTTCTCGCAATTCTCTGTACCCTTGAACCCAGTAGAGTCTCTGCCACATTATCCCTTAGCTGCTGCAACATAGCCTAATGATTACAGCCGCCATTAACCCTTCGCCACTCATTGTGAATCCAAGCCATTCTGGGCTGTGGATGAGTGGAAGACTGTTGTTTCTGCCACATATTACCCCCCTGTACTCTTCCCCTAAAGTACTGTAACCCTACTGCTTCCCCCCCCCCTTCCTCTAACAGAGCTCTTTCGTCCTCTTACCTTCCATCGCTATCCATGTCCCCACCTCCCCTTCAAGACCGCCTATCACTTTCTGAGCCTCTGCCCTAGACAAAGTTCTAGCCACCTACTCTCCCCCTTTCCCGTACCACACACAGTACCCCTGCCACCTTCTGTACCCCCTCTCCTAACATTCCTTCAACCTTTCTGCCTTCTAGATCCCCAACCCTTCCTGGCTTCTGCCTCTAGCCCCCTACCCTCACAAAGCCCACTCACAGAGCCACTGGCATCTTTTGACTTTCCCCAACTAAGCCCTTGCCTCCTTTTGTGTTCCATGTCGCGGTCCTTCCCCCCCCAGGTCTGAGACATGGAATACATTAGGGGACAAGGGTTCTGTTGTGGGAAGTCGGAAGGAGTCAGGGGCTCTGTGGGTGGAGGGGGGCTTGTAGGGGTAGGTTGGTTGAAACAGATGCCAGAGGGAGTTGTGGATTTGGAAGGCAGAAAGGTGGAAGGGCCGCTGTTAGGGCAGGGGATACAGAAAGTGGTAGGGGGTACTGTGTGTGGTATGAGAAAGAGGGGAAAGTAGGTGGCTATGGCTCTACCTAGGACCGGGGCTCAGAAGGAGGCAAGAAGTCTTGAAGGGGAGCTGGGGCCATGGATTACGATGGAAGGTAAGTTTGTAAGGGCTCTGTTAGAGGAGGAGGGAGAAGGTGGTAGGGGTACAGTGCCTTAGGGGAAGAGTTCAGGGGAACAGAATGTGACAGGGGCACTAGGGGTCAGGGAGACATATGTTGGCAGTGGGTCTGCTGGGTTTCAGGATACAGAGAGTTGCAAGGACTTCTTGATGGGGAGTAGCCTCTGTAGGGGTGGGGTAAATGGGTACAGAAGGTGATAGGCACTCTGTGGGGGAAAGGTGACAGTACCTCTGTGGAAGGACAGAGAGGCACGAAGTGACAGACAAGTAATCTTCTTACCTGAGACCGCTACTTAGACTGTCCTTAGTGATTCCTTGGCTGGATCCGCTGTCTTCACTGCACTGGCAGACATCTCGACTCCCGCCACAACAGCCCGGCACAGAGTTTATTTTTAATATATTTTTGTTATTATCAGGAACATTTGGCGCCACCTCCTCACTCTGGACACATACCCAGGAGAGTAATCCTACCAAACTCTGCATCAGTCTCAGCATTACCGGATATCTGCCCCAAACGACAAGGAGCTGCTATGATATGGTAAGTTTCTATTTAATCATGTAGTGGCTACCCAAGCATGGCTTGTTGCAGTGATAATGGGGGGTTATCATTGTGGCACCATGTGTCAGTAGCTTTAATAGTTAGCTAACCCCTAGACTCTCCTTGTCCTCATTGTAATGCAATGTGCATCTGTGTGTGGAGGGGGAGCGCTCTCTGCTGGGTAGCGGTGGTGGATGTCCGGATGTCTGCCTGTGCAGTGAGGACAGCAGTTCCTGCTAAGATGTCACTAAGGACAGGCTAAGCAGCTGTCCCAGGCCGGAAGACTGCTGTCCTGTCACTTTGTGCCCCCCCCCCCTGTCCTTCCACAGAGACCATGTCACCTTTCCCCCACAGGGTGCCTTCCATCTTCTGCACCATTCTTCCCTACCCCCACAGAGGCTACACCCCATCGAATAGTTCTCGCAATTCTCTGTACCCTTGAACCCAGTAGAGTCTCTGCCACATTATCCCTTAGCTGCTGCAACATAGCCTAATGATTACAGCCGCCATTAACCCTTCGCCACTCATTGTGAATCCAAGCCATTCTGGGCTGTGGATGAGTGGAAGACTGTTGTTTCTGCCACATATTACCCCCCTGTACTCTTCCCCTAAAGTACTGTAACCCTACTGCTTTCCCCCCCCTTCCTCTAACAGAGCTCTTTCGTCCTCTTACCTTCCATCGCTATCCATGTCCCCACCTCCCCTTCAAGACCGCCTATCACTTTCTGAGCCTCTGCCCTAGACAAAGTTCTAGCCACCTACTCTCCCCCTTTCCCGTACCACACACAGTACCCCTGCCACCTTCTGTACCCCCTCTCCTAACATTCCTTCAACCTTTCTGCCTTCTAGATCCCCAACCCTTCCTGGCTTCTGCCTCTAGCCCCCTACCCTCACAAAGCCCACTCACAGAGCCACTGGCATCTTTTGACTTTCCCCAACTAAGCCCTTGCCTCCTTTTGTGTTCCATGTCGCGGTCCTTCCCCCCCAGGTCTGAGACATGGAATACATTAGGGGACAAGGGTTCTGTTGTGGGAAGTCAGAAGGAGTCAGGGGCTCTGTGGGTGGAGGGGGGGCTTGTAGGGGTAGGTTGGTTGAAACAGATGCCAGAGGGAGTTGTGGATTTGGAAGGCAGAAAGGTGGAAGGGCCGCTGTTAGGGCAGGGGATACAGAAAGTGGTAGGGGGTACTGTGTGTGGTATGAGAAAGAGGGGAAAGTAGGTGGCTATGGCTCTACCTAGGACTGGGGCTCAGAAGGAGGCAAGAAGTCTTGAAGGGGAGCTGGGGCCATGGATTACGATGGAAGGTAAGTTTGTAAGGGCTCTGTTAGAGGAGGAGGGAGAAGGTGGTAGGGGTACAGTGCCTTAGGGGAAGAGTTCAGGGGAACAGAATGTGACAGGGGCACTAGGGGTCAGGGAGACATATGTTGGCAGTGGGTCTGCTGGGTTTCAGGATACAGAGAGTTGCAAGGACTTCTTGATGGGGAGTAGCCTCTGTAGGGGTGGGGTAAATGGGTACAGAAGGTGATAGGCACTCTGTGGGGGAAAGGTGACAGTACCTCTGTGGAAGGACAGAGAGGCACGAAGTGACAGACAAGTAATCTTCTTACCTGAGACCGCTACTTAGACTGTCCTTAGTGATTCCTTGGCTGGATCCGCTGTCTTCACTGCACTGGCAGACATCTCGACTCCCGCCACAACAGCCCGGCACAGAGTTTATTTTTAATATATTTTTGTTATTATCAGGAACATTTGGCGCCACCTCCTCACTCTGGACACATACCCAGGAGAGTAATCCTACCAACCTCTGCATCAGCCTCAGCATTACCGGATATCTGCCCCAACCGACAAGGAGCTGCTATGATATGGTAAGTTTCTATTTAATCATGTAGTGGCTACCCAAGCATGGCTTGTTGCAGTGATAATGGGGGGGTTATCATTGTGGCACCATGTGTCAGTAGCTTTAATAGTTAGCTAACCCCTAGACTCTCCTTGTCCTCATTGTAATGCAATGTGCATCTGTGTGTGGAGGGGGAGCGCTCTCTGCTGGGTAGCGGTGGTGGATGTCCGGATGTCTGCCTGTGCAGTGAGGACAGCAGTTCCTGCTAAGATGTCACTAAGGACAGGCTAAGCAGCTGTCCCAGGCCGGAAGACTGCTGTCCTGTCACTTTGTGCCCCCCCCCCCCCCCCCCCCCTGTCCTTCCACAGAGACCATGTCACCTTTCCCCCACAGGGTGCCTTCCATCTTCTGCACCATTCTTCCCTACTTCCACAGAGGCTACACCCCATCGAATAGTTCTCGCAATTCTCTGTACCCTTGAACCCAGTAGAGTCTCTGCCACATTATCCCTTAGCTGCTGCAACATAGCCTAATGATTACAGCCGCCATTAACCCTTCGCCACTCATTGTGAATCCAAGCCATTCTGGGCTGTGGATGAGTGGAAGACTGTTGTTTCTGCCACATATTACCCCCCTGTACTCTTCCCCTAAAGTACTGTAACCCTACTGCTTTCCCCCCCCTTCCTCTAACAGAGCTCTTTCGTCCTCTTACCTTCCATCGCTATCCATGTCCCCACCTCCCCTTCAAGACCGCCTATCACTTTCTGAGCCTCTGCCCTAGACAAAGTTCTAGCCACCTACTCTCCCCCTTTCCCGTACCACACACAGTACCCCTGCCACCTTCTGTACCCCCTCTCCTAACATTCCTTCAACCTTTCTGCCTTCTAGATCCCCAACCCTTCCTGGCTTCTGCCTCTAGCCCCCTACCCTCACAAAGCCCACTCACAGAGCCACTGGCATCTTTTGACTTTCCCCAACTAAGCCCTTGCCTCCTTTTGTGTTCCATGTCGCGGTCCTTCCCCCCCAGGTCTGAGACATGGAATACATTAGGGGACAAGGGTTCTGTTGTGGGAAGTCAGAAGGAGTCAGGGGCTCTGTGGGTGGAGGGGGGGCTTGTAGGGGTAGGTTGGTTGAAACAGATGCCAGAGGGAGTTGTGGATTTGGAAGGCAGAAAGGTGGAAGGGCCGCTGTTAGGGCAGGGGATACAGAAAGTGGTAGGGGGTACTGTGTGTGGTATGAGAAAGAGGGGAAAGTAGGTGGCTATGGCTCTACCTAGGACCGGGGCTCAGAAGGAGGCAAGAAGTCTTGAAGGGGAGCTGGGGCCATGGATTACGATGGAAGGTAAGTTTGTAAGGGCTCTGTTAGAGGAGGAGGGAGAAGGTGGTAGGGGTACAGTGCCTTAGGGGAAGAGTTCAGGGGAACAGAATGTGACAGGGGCACTAGGGGTCAGGGAGACATATGTTGGCAGTGAGTCTGCTGGGTTTCAGGATACAGAGAGTTGCAAGGACTTCTTGATGGGGAGTAGCCTCTGTAGGGGTGGGGTAAATGGGTACAGAAGGTGATAGGCACTCTGTGGGGGAAAGGTGACAGTACCTCTGTGGAAGGACAGAGAGGCACGAAGTGACAGACAAGTAATCTTCTTACCTGAGACCGCTACTTAGACTGTCCTTAGTGATTCCTTGGCTGGATCCGCTGTCTTTACTGCACTGGCAGACATCTCGACTCCCGCCACAACAGCCCGGCACAGAGTTTATTTTTAATATATTTTTGTTATTATCAGGAACATTTGGCGCCACCTCCTCACTCTGGACACATACCCAGGAGAGTAATCCTACCAACCTCTGCATCAGCCTCAGCATTACCGGATATCTGCCCCAACCAACAAGGAGCTGCTATGATATGGTAAGTTTCTATTTAATCATGTAGTGGCTACCCAAGCATGGCTTGTTGCAGTGATAATGGGGGGGTTATCATTGTGGCACCATGTGTCAGTAGCTTTAATAGTTAGCTAACCCCTAGACTCTCCTTGTCCTCATTGTAATGCAATGTGCATCTGTGTGTGGAGGGGGAGCGCTCTCTGCTGGGTAGCGGTGGTGGATGTCCGGATGTCTGCCTGTGCAGTGAGGACAGCAGTTCCTGCTAAGATGTCACTAAGGACAGGCTAAGCAGCTGTCCCAGGCCGGAAGACTGCTGTCCTGTCACTTTGTGCCCCCCCCCCCCCCCCCTGTCCTTCCACAGAGACCATGTCACCTTTCCCCCACAGGGTGCCTTCCATCTTCTGCACCATTCTTCCCTACTTCCACAGAGGCTACACCCCATCGAATAGTTCTCGCAATTCTCTGTACCCTTGAACCCAGTAGAGTCTCTGCCACATTATCCCTTAGCTGCTGCAACATAGCCTAATGATTACAGCCGCCATTAACCCTTCGCCACTCATTGTGAATCCAAGCCATTCTGGGCTGTGGATGAGTGGAAGACTGTTGTTTCTGCCACATATTACCCCCCTGTACTCTTCCCCTAAAGTACTGTAACCCTACTGCTTCCCCCCCCCCCTTCCTCTAACAGAGCTCTTTCGTCCTCTTACCTTCCATCGCTATCCATGTCCCCACCTCCCCTTCAAGACCGCCTATCACTTTCTGAGCCTCTGCCCTAGACAAAGTTCTAGCCACCTACTCTCCCCCTTTCCCGTACCACACACAGTACCCCTGCCACCTTCTGTACCCCCTCTCCTAACATTCCTTCAACCTTTCTGCCTTCTAGATCCCCAACCCTTCCTGGCTTCTGCCTCTAGCCCCCTACCCTCACAAAGCCCACTCACAGAGCCACTGGCATCTTTTGACTTTCCCCAACTAAGCCCTTGCCTCCTTTTGTGTTCCATGTCGCGGTCCTTCCCCCCCCAGGTCTGAGACATGGAATACATTAGGGACAAGGGTTCTGTTGTGGGAAGTCGGAAGGAGTCAGGGGCTCTGTGGGTGGAGGGGGGGCTTGTAGGGGTAGGTTGGTTGAAACAGATGCCAGAGGGAGTTGTGGATTTGGAAGGCAGAAAGGTGGAAGGGCCGCTGTTAGGGCAGGGGATACAGAAAGTGGTAGGGGGTACTGTGTGTGGTATGAGAAAGAGGGGAAAGTAGGTGGCTATGGCTCTACCTAGGACCGGGGCTCAGAAGGAGGCAAGAAGTCTTGAAGGGGAGCTGGGGCCATGGATTACGATGGAAGGTAAGTTTGTAAGGGCTCTGTTAGAGGAGGAGGGAGAAGGTGGTAGGGGTACAGTGCCTTAGGGGAAGAGTTCAGGGGAACAGAATGTGACAGGGGCACTAGGGGTCAGGGAGACATATGTTGGCAGTGGGTCTGCTGGGTTTCAGGATACAGAGAGTTGCAAGGACTTCTTGATGGGGAGTAGCCTCTGTAGGGGTGGGGTAAATGGGTACAGAAGGTGATAGGCAATCTGTGGGGGAAAGGTGACAGTACCTCTGTGGAAGGACAGAGAGGCACGAAGTGACAGACAAGTAATCTTCTTACCTGAGACCGCTACTTAGACTGTCCTTAGTGATTCCTTGGCTGGATCCGCTGTCTTCACTGCACTGGCAGACATCTCGACTCCCGCCACAACAGCCCGGCACAGAGTTTATTTTTAATATATTTTTGTTATTATCAGGAACATTTGGCGCCACCTCCTCACTCTGGACACATACCCAGGAGAGTAATCCTACCAAACTCGGCATCAGTCTCAGCATTACCGGATATCTGCCCCAAACGACAAGGAGCTGCTATGATATGGTAAGTTTCTATTTAATCATGTAGTGGCTACCCAAGCATGGCTTGTTGCAGTGATAATGGGGGGGTTATCATTGTGGCACCATGTGTCAGTAGCTTTAATAGTTAGCTAACCCCTAGACTCTCCTTGTCCTCATTGTAATGCAATGTGCATCTGTGTGTGGAGGGGGAGCGCTCTCTGCTGGGTAGCGGTGGTGGATGTCCGGATGTCTGCCTGTGCAGTGAGGACAGCAGTTCCTGCTAAGATGTCACTAAGGACAGGCTAAGCAGCTGTCCCAGGCCGGAAGACTGCTGTCCTGTCACTTTGTGCCCCCCCCCCCCTGTCCTTCCACAGAGACCATGTCACCTTTCCCCCACAGGGTGCCTTCCATCTTCTGCACCATTCTTCCCTACCCCCACAGAGGCTACACCCCATCGAATAGTTCTCGCAATTCTCTGTACCCTTGAACCCAGTAGAGTCTCTGCCACATTATCCCTTAGCTGCTGCAACATAGCCTAATGATTACAGCCGCCATTAACCCTTCGCCACTCATTGTGAATCCAAGCCATTCTGGGCTGTGGATGAGTGGAAGACTGTTGTTTCTGCCACATATTACCCCCCTGTACTCTTCCCCTAAAGTACTGTAACCCTACTGCTTTCCCCCCCCCTTCCTCTAACAGAGCTCTTTCGTCCTCTTACCTTCCATCGCTATCCATGTCCCCACCTCCCCTTCAAGACCGCCTATCACTTTCTGAGCCTCTGCCCTAGACAAAGTTCTAGCCACCTACTCTCCCCCTTTCCCGTACCACACACAGTACCCCTGCCACCTTCTGTACCCCCTCTCCTAACATTCCTTCAACCTTTCTGCCTTCTAGATCCCCAACCCTTCCTGGCTTCTGCCTCTAGCCCCCTACCCTCACAAAGCCCACTCACAGAGCCACTGGCATCTTTTGACTTTCCCCAACTAAGCCCTTGCCTCCTTTTGTGTTCCATGTCGCGGTCCTTCCCCCCCAGGTCTGAGACATGGAATACATTAGGGGACAAGGGTTCTGTTGTGGGAAGTCAGAAGGAGTCAGGGGCTCTGTGGGTGGAGGGGGGGCTTGTAGGGGTAGGTTGGTTGAAACAGATGCCAGAGGGAGTTGTGGATTTGGAAGGCAGAAAGGTGGAAGGGCCGCTGTTAGGGCAGGGGATACAGAAAGTGGTAGGGGGTACTGTGTGTGGTATGAGAAAGAGGGGAAAGTAGGTGGCTATGGCTCTACCTAGGACTGGGGCTCAGAAGGAGGCAAGAAGTCTTGAAGGGAAGCTGGGGCCATGGATTACGATGGAAGGTAAGTTTGTAAGGGCTCTGTTAGAGGAGGAGGGAGAAGGTGGTAGGGGTACAGTGCCTAAGGGGAAGAGTTCAGGGGAACAGAATGTGACAGGGGCACTAGGGGTCAGGGAGACATATGTTGGCAGTGGGTCTGCTGGGTTTCAGGATACAGAGAGTTGCAAGGACTTCTTGATGGGGAGTAGCCTCTGTAGGGGTGGGGTAAATGGGTACAGAAGGTGATAGGCAATCTGTGGGGGAAAGGTGACAGTACCTCTGTGGAAGGACAGAGAGGCACGAAGTGACAGACAAGTAATCTTCTTACCTGAGACCGCTACTTAGACTGTCCTTAGTGATTCCTTGGCTGGATCCGCTGTCTTCACTGCACTGGCAGACATCTCGACTCCCGCCACAACAGCCCGGCACAGAGTTTATTTTTAATATATTTTTGTTATTATCAGGAACATTTGGCGCCACCTCCTCACTCTGGACACATACCCAGGAGAGTAATCCTACCAACCTCTGCATCAGCCTCAGCATTACCGGATATCTGCCCCAACCGACAAGGAGCTGCTATGATATGGTAAGTTTCTATTTAATCATGTAGTGGCTACCCAAGCATGGCTTGTTGCAGTGATAATGGGGGGGTTATCATTGTGGCACCATGTGTCAGTAGCTTTAATAGTTAGCTAACCCCTAGACTCTCCTTGTCCTCATTGTAATGCAATGTGCATCTGTGTGTGGAGGGGGAGCGCTCTCTGCTGGGTAGCGGTGGTGGATGTCCGGATGTCTGCCTGTGCAGTGAGGACAGCAGTTCCTGCTAAGATGTCACTAAGGACAGGCTAAGCAGCTGTCCCAGGCCGGAAGACTGCTGTCCTGTCACTTTGTGCCCCACCCCCCCCCCCTGTCCTTCCACAGAGACCATGTCACCTTTCCCCCACAGGGTGCCTTCCATCTTCTGCACCATTCTTCCCTACCCCCACAGAGGCTACACCCCATCGAATAGTTCTCGCAATTCTCTGTACCCTTGAACCCAGTAGAGTCTCTGCCACATTATCCCTTAGCTGCTGCAACATAGCCTAATGATTACAGCCGCCATTAACCCTTCGCCACTCATTGTGAATCCAAGCCATTCTGGGCTGTGGATGAGTGGAAGACTGTTGTTTCTGCCACATATTACCCCCCTGTACTCTTCCCCTAAAGTACTGTAACCCTACTGCTTTCCCCCCCCTTCCTCTAACAGAGCTCTTTCGTCCTCTTACCTTCCATCGCTATCCATGTCCCCACCTCCCCTTCAAGACCGCCTATCACTTTCTGAGCCTCTGCCCTAGACAAAGTTCTAGCCACCTACTCTCCCCCTTTCCCGTACCACACACAGTACCCCTGCCACCTTCTGTACCCCCTCTCCTAACATTCCTTCAACCTTTCTGCCTTCTAGATCCCCAACCCTTCCTGGCTTCTGCCTCTAGCCCCCTACCCTCACAAAGCCCACTCACAGAGCCACTGGCATCTTTTGACTTTCCCCAACTAAGCCCTTGCCTCCTTTTGTGTTCCATGTCGCGGTCCTTCCCCCCCAGGTCTGAGACATGGAATACATTAGGGGACAAGGGTTCTGTTGTGGGAAGTCAGAAGGAGTCAGGGGCTCTGTGGGTGGAGGGGGGGCTTGTAGGGGTAGGTTGGTTGAAACAGATGCCAGAGGGAGTTGTGGATTTGGAAGGCAGAAAGGTGGAAGGGCCGCTGTTAGGACAGGGGATACAGAAAGTGGTAGGGGGTACTGTGTGTGGTATGAGAAAGAGGGGAAAGTAGGTGGCTATGGCTCTACCTAGGACCGGGGCTCAGAAGGAGGCAAGAAGTCTTGAAGGGGAGCTGGGGCCATGGATTACGATGGAAGGTAAGTTTGTAAGGGCTCTGTTAGAGGAGGAGGGAGAAGGTGGTAGGGGTACAGTGCCTTAGGGGAAGAGTTCAGGGGAACAGAATGTGACAGGGGCACTAGGGGTCAGGGAGACATATGTTGGCAGTGAGTCTGCTGGGTTTCAGGATACAGAGAGTTGCAAGGACTTCTTGATGGGGAGTAGCCTCTGTAGGGGTGGGGTAAATGGGTACAGAAGGTGATAGGCACTCTGTGGGGGAAAGGTGACAGTACCTCTGTGGAAGGACAGAGAGGCACGAAGTGACAGACAAGTAATCTTCTTACCTGAGACCGCTACTTAGACTGTCCTTAGTGATTCCTTGGCTGGATCCGCTGTCTTTACTGCACTGGCAGACATCTCGACTCCCGCCACAACAGCCCGGCACAGAGTTTATTTTTAATATATTTTTGTTATTATCAGGAACATTTGGCGCCACCTCCTCACTCTGGACACATACCCAGGAGAGTAATCCTACCAACCTCTGCATCAGCCTCAGCATTACCGGATATCTGCCCCAACCAACAAGGAGCTGCTATGATATGGTAAGTTTCTATTTAATCATGTAGTGGCTACCCAAGCATGGCTTGTTGCAGTGATAATGGGGGGGGTTATCATTGTGGCACCATGTGTCAGTAGCTTTAATAGTTAGCTAACCCCTAGACTCTCCTTGTCCTCATTGTAATGCAATGTGCATCTGTGTGTGGAGGGGGAGCGCTCTCTGCTGGGTAGCGGTGGTGGATGTCCGGATGTCTGCCTGTGCAGTGAGGACAGCAGTTCCTGCTAAGATGTCACTAAGGACAGGCTAAGCAGCTGTCCCAGGCCGGAAGACTGCTGTCCTGTCACTTTGTGCCCCCCCCCCCCCCCCCTGTCCTTCCACAGAGACCATGTCACCTTTCCCCCACAGGGTGCCTTCCATCTTCTGCACCATTCTTCCCTACTTCCACAGAGGCTACACCCCATCGAATAGTTCTCGCAATTCTCTGTACCCTTGAACCCAGTAGAGTCTCTGCCACATTATCCCTTAGCTGCTGCAACATAGCCTAATGATTACAGCCGCCATTAACCCTTCGCCACTCATTGTGAATCCAAGCCATTCTGGGCTGTGGATGAGTGGAAGACTGTTGTTTCTGCCACATATTACCCCCCTGTACTCTTCCCCTAAAGTACTGTAACCCTACTGCTTCCCCCCCCCCCCTTCCTCTAACAGAGCTCTTTCGTCCTCTTACCTTCCATCGCTATCCATGTCCCCACCTCCCCTTCAAGACCGCCTATCACTTTCTGAGCCTCTGCCCTAGACAAAGTTCTAGCCACCTACTCTCCCCCTTTCCCGTACCACACACAGTACCCCTGCCACCTTCTGTACCCCCTCTCCTAACATTCCTTCAACCTTTCTGCCTTCTAGATCCCCAACCCTTCCTGGCTTCTGCCTCTAGCCCCCTACCCTCACAAAGCCCACTCACAGAGCCACTGGCATCTTTTGACTTTCCCCAACTAAGCCCTTGCCTCCTTTTGTGTTCCATGTCGCGGTCCTTCCCCCCCCAGGTCTGAGACATGGAATACATTAGGGACAAGGGTTCTGTTGTGGGAAGTCGGAAGGAGTCAGGGGCTCTGTGGGTGGAGGGGGGGCTTGTAGGGGTAGGTTGGTTGAAACAGATGCCAGAGGGAGTTGTGGATTTGGAAGGCAGAAAGGTGGAAGGGCCGCTGTTAGGGCAGGGGATACAGAAAGTGGTAGGGGGTACTGTGTGTGGTATGAGAAAGAGGGGAAAGTAGGTGGCTATGGCTCTACCTAGGACCGGGGCTCAGAAGGAGGCAAGAAGTCTTGAAGGGGAGCTGGGGCCATGGATTACGATGGAAGGTAAGTTTGTAAGGGCTCTGTTAGAGGAGGAGGGAGAAGGTGGTAGGGGTACAGTGCCTTAGGGGAAGAGTTCAGGGGAACAGAATGTGACAGGGGCACTAGGGGTCAGGGAGACATATGTTGGCAGTGGGTCTGCTGGGTTTCAGGATACAGAGAGTTGCAAGGACTTCTTGATGGGGAGTAGCCTCTGTAGGGGTGGGGTAAATGGGTACAGAAGGTGATAGGCAATCTGTGGGGGAAAGGTGACAGTACCTCTGTGGAAGGACAGAGAGGCACGAAGTGACAGACAAGTAATCTTCTTACCTGAGACCGCTACTTAGACTGTCCTTAGTGATTCCTTGGCTGGATCCGCTGTCTTCACTGCACTGGCAGACATCTCGACTCCCGCCACAACAGCCCGGCACAGAGTTTATTTTTAATATATTTTTGTTATTATCAGGAACATTTGGCGCCACCTCCTCACTCTGGACACATACCCAGGAGAGTAATCCTACCAAACTCTGCATCAGTCTCAGCATTACCGGATATCTGCCCCAAACGACAAGGAGCTGCTATGATATGGTAAGTTTCTATTTAATCATGTAGTGGCTACCCAAGCATGGCTTGTTGCAGTGATAATGGGGGGGTTATCATTGTGGCACCATGTGTCAGTAGCTTTAATAGTTAGCTAACCCCTAGACTCTCCTTGTCCTCATTGTAATGCAATGTGCATCTGTGTGTGGAGGGGGAGCGCTCTCTGCTGGGTAGCGGTGGTGGATGTCCGGATGTCTGCCTGTGCAGTGAGGACAGCAGTTCCTGCTAAGATGTCACTAAGGACAGGCTAAGCAGCTGTCCCAGGCAGGAAAACTGCTGTCCTGTCACTTTGTGCCCCCCCCCCCCTGTCCTTCCACAGAGACCATGTCACCTTTCCCCCACAGGGTGCCTTCCATCTTCTGCACCATTCTTCCCTACCCCCACAGAGGCTACACCCCATCGAATAGTTCTCGCAATTCTCTGTACCCTTGAACCCAGTAGAGTCTCTGCCACATTATCCCTTAGCTGCTGCAACATAGCCTAATGATTACAGCCGCCATTAACCCTTCGCCACTCATTGTGAATCCAAGCCATTCTGGGCTGTGGATGAGTGGAAGACTGTTGTTTCTGCCACATATTACCCCCCTGTACTCTTCCCCTAAAGTACTGTAACCCTACTGCTTCCCCCCCCTTCCTCTAACAGAGCTCTTTCGTCCTCTTACCTTCCATCGCTATCCATGTCCCCACCTCCCCTTCAAGACCGCCTATCACTTTCTGAGCCTCTACCCTAGACAAAGTTCTAGCCACCTACTCTCCCCCTTTCCCGTACCACACACAGTACCCCTGCCACCTTCTGTACCCCCTCTCCTAACATTCCTTCAACCTTTCTGCCTTCTAGATCCCCAACCCTTCCTGGCTTCTGCCTCTAGCCCCCTACCCTCACAAAGCCCACTCACAGAGCCACTGGCATCTTTTGACTTTCCCCAACTAAGCCCTCTCCTCCTTTTGTGTTCCATGTCGCGGTCCTTCCCCCCCCAGGTCTGAGACATGGAATACATTAGGGGACAAGGGTTCTGTTGTGGGAAGTCGGAAGGAGTCAGGGGCTCTGTGGGTGGAGGGGGGGCTTGTAGGGGTAGGTTGGTTGAAACAGATGCCAGAGGGAGTTGTGGATTTGGAAGGCAGAAAGGTGGAAGGGCCGCTGTTAGGGCAGGGGATACAGAAAGTGGTAGGGGGTACTGTGTGTGGTATGAGAAAGAGGGGAAAGTAGGTGGCTATGGCTCTACCTAGGACCGGGGCTCAGAAGGAGGCAAGAAGTCTTGAAGGGGAGCTGGGGCCATGGATTACGATGGAAGGTAAGTTTGTAAGGGCTCTGTTAGAGGAGGAGGGAGAAGGTGGTAGGGGTATAGTGCCTTAGGGGAAGAGTTCAGGGGAACAGAATGTGACAGGGGCACTAGGGGTCAGGGAGACATATGTTGGCAGTGGGTCTGCTGGGTTTCAGGATACAGAGAGTTGCAAGGACTTCTTGATGGGGAGTAGCCTCTGTAGGGGTGGGGTAAATGGGTACAGAAGGTGATAGGCACTCTGTGGGGGAAAGGTGACAGTACCTCTGTGGAAGGACAGAGAGGCACGAAGTGACAGACAAGTAATCTTCTTACCTGAGACCGCTACTTAGACTGTTCTTAGTGATTCCTTGGCTGGATCCGCTGTCTTCACTGCACTGGCAGACATCTCGACTCCCGCCACAACAGCCCGGCACAGAGTTTATTTTTAATATATTTTTGTTATTATCAGGAACATTTGGCGCCACCTCCTCACTCTGGACACATACCCAGGAGAGTAATCCTACCAAACTCTGCATCAGCCTCAGCATTACCGGATATCTGCCCCAAACGACAAGGAGCTGCTATGATATGGTAAGTTTCTATTTAATCATGTAGTGGCTACCCAAGCATGGCTTGTTGCAGTGATAATGGGGGGGTTATCATTGTGGCACCATGTGTCAGTAGCTTTAATAGTTAGCTAACCCCTAGACTCTCCTTGTCCTCATTGTAATGCAATGTGCATCTGTGTGTGGAGGGGGAGCGCTCTCTGCTGGGTAGCGGTGGTGGATGTCCGGATGTCTGCCTGTGCAGTGAGGACAGCAGTTCCTGCTAAGATGTCACTAAGGACAGGCTAAGCAGCTGTCCCAGGCCGGAAGACTGCTGTCCTGTCACTTTGTGCCCCCCCCCCCCCCTGTCCTTCCACAGAGACCATGTCACCTTTCCCCCACAGGGTGCCTTCCATCTTCTGCACCATTCTTCCCTACCCCCACAGAGGCTACACCCCATCGAATAGTTCTCGCAATTCTCTGTACCCTTGAACCCAGTAGAGTCTCTGCCACATTATCCCTTAGCTGCTGCAACATAGCCTAATGATTACAGCCGCCATTAACCCTTCGCCACTCATTGTGAATCCAAGCCATTCTGGGCTGTGGATGAGTGGAAGACTGTTGTTTCTGCCACATATTACCCCCCTGTACTCTTCCCCTAAAGTACTGTAACCCTACTGCTTTCCCCCCCCTTCCTCTAACAGAGCTCTTTCGTCCTCTTACCTTCCATCGCTATCCATGTCCCCACCTCCCCTTCAAGACCGCCTATCACTTTCTGAGCCTCTGCCCTAGACAAAGTTCTAGCCACCTACTCTCCCCCTTTCCCGTACCACACACAGTACCCCTGCCACCTTCTGTACCCCCTCTCCTAACATTCCTTCAACCTTTCTGCCTTCTAGATCCCCAACCCTTCCTGGCTTCTGCCTCTAGCCCCCTACCCTCACAAAGCCCACTCACAGAGCCACTGGCATCTTTTGACTTTCCCCAACTAAGCCCTTGCCTCCTTTTGTGTTCCATGTCGCGGTCCTTCCCCCCCCAGGTCTGAGACATGGAATACATTAGGGGACAAGGGTTCTGTTGTGGGAAGTCGGAAGGAGTCAGGGGCTCTGTGGGTGGAGGGGGGCTTGTAGGGGTAGGTTGGTTGAAACAGATGCCAGAGGGAGTTGTGGATTTGGAAGGCAGAAAGGTGGAAGGGCCGCTGTTAGGGCAGGGGATACAGAAAGTGGTAGGGGGTACTGTGTGTGGTATGAGAAAGAGGGGAAAGTAGGTGGCTATGGCTCTACCTAGGACCAGGGCTCAGAAGGAGGCAAGAAGTCTTGGAGGGGAGCTGGGGCCATGGATTACGATGGAAGGTAAGTTTGTAAGGGCTCTGTTAGAGGAGGAGGGAGAAGGTGGTAGGGGTACAGTGCCTTAGGGGAAGAGTTCAGGGGAACAGAATGTGACAGGGGCACTAGGGGTCAGGGAGACATATGTTGGCAGTGGGTCTGCTGGGTTTCAGGATACAGAGAGTTGCAAGGACTTCTTGATGGGGAGTAGCCTCTGTAGGGGTGGGGTAAATGGGTACAGAAGGTGATAGGCACTCTGTGGGGGAAAGGTGACAGTACCTCTGTGGAAGGACAGAGAGGCACGAAGTGACAGACAAGTAATCTTCTTACCTGAGACCGCTACTTAGACTGTCCTTAGTGATTCCTTGGCTGGATCCGCTGTCTTCACTGCACTGGCAGACATCTCGACTCCCGCCACAACAGCCCGGCACAGAGTTTATTTTTAATATATTTTTGTTATTATCAGGAACATTTGGCGCCACCTCCTCACTCTGGACACATACCCAGGAGAGTAATCCTACCAACCTCTGCATCAGCCTCAGCATTACCGGATATCTGCCCCAACCGACAAGGAGCTGCTATGATATGGTAAGTTTCTATTTAATCATGTAGTGGCTACCCAAGCATGGCTTGTTGCAGTGATAATGGGGGGGTTATCATTGTGGCACCATGTGTCAGTAGCTTTAATAGTTAGCTAACCCCTAGACTCTCCTTGTCCTCATTGTAATGCAATGTGCATCTGTGTGTGGAGGGGGAGCGCTCTCTGCTGGGTAGCGGTGGTGGATGTCCGGATGTCTGCCTGTGCAGTGAGGACAGCAGTTCCTGCTAAGATGTCACTAAGGACAGGCTAAGCAGCTGTCCCAGGCCGGAAGACTGCTGTCCTGTCACTTTGTGCCCCCCCCCCCCTGTCCTTCCACAGAGACCATGTCACCTTTCCCCCACAGGGTGCCTTCCATCTTCTGCACCATTCTTCCCTACCCCCACAGAGGCTACACCCCATCGAATAGTTCTCG